>NW_027280142.1:885000-1006170 GCF_046629955.1 Centroberyx affinis
TGTGTGTGTGTGTGTTTCAGGTGATTAGGGCAGGCGTGAAGCCTGACTGCACCAGCCTCCCCCTAAGGCTCTTCTTCTCCATTAGCCACAAATATATCCACCCACATTTACAGGGTCAGTTGTCATGGCAACTCATTGTACGGGGGCCAGAGAGATCATACTTGGGGTCCCATTACGTCACAACATATGTTTCTAAATCCCTCTGACATACAAACACACACGACACAGACTACCATGACACAGAATACCAAATAAAAAAATAATTTCCTAACCCCCCTCCCCCTCCTTCCCAGCATCAGCTGGAGTTGTTGGGACGGCCTGATCCATGTTTCCGGCCAGGGATCAGCGTCACGCCCTGCATGTGCTGGAACACGTCGATTGTAATCCTAGGAGATGATGATCTCATCACACGATCTGAACCCCACCCTACCCTGCAACATTTCTCTCTTTTACCCCCCAAAAACACCCAAACAACTGATCTCATACAATAATAACAAAGATGTCCTGTAAAGCAACAACACCTGCCATTAGTTTGTTTTATAAAGGTCGTGACCCCCTCTGTTTCTGCTCTGGAGGGGAAGCAGACAGCCAGGGGGCGGGGCTGAGAGCTAAGATGTCAGTCAGTCCTTAGCACCTGCTCCAGGGAACTACATTCCCAGCATTCCTTTCTGCTCCTGAGCTTTTCACAAACATTTGGAGATGCACAGCCAATTCCTGACTTCTTTCCTTCTTCCATTTTTTCTTCTTGTTTTCTCTCCTCCTGAACACATATTGTTTTCACAGACTGCACTTTGCTCCACCACAACATGTCACTCACACAGCAAGTGAGTGTGTGTGTGTGTTTGTGTGTGGTCTGCACAGTAGGTTGATTTATAACAAATTTAAAAGTGAGCTGGAAAACAGAGACGATGGGAGCGCAGATCTTTCACTAAGCTGTATGTATAATTTGTTGTACTTTGTATTTGTTGATGTAGATGACAGCATACTCAGTTGCACTCGAGTATAGCTGCTGCAACATTTCCTGGCATGCAGTGCAATCCATCAAAATGGCATAGTTTCTTCTCTTTTACTGTGTGTCAACACACAAACGCACCACTCCCTAGCACTGACTCAAATCCAACAGCATCATGTTCTCCGTGAAGTCATTCTGAACCAAACACGTTCAATGTCAAACAGCTGTTCAATTAGATGAGGATAAGCTCATTACAATCATCTCATGTCTCGGGTAAAAGCCCAGCCCACGCTGCCAATAAATGCTGAGTGACATTTGACAACATGGATGTTTGAATTGACATTTAATGCAGCAGCCAATATCATGGTGCTGATCAAGGCTTTCAAGCTCAGTATAGGTTTCAAATCAGGACAAAGTCATGGGATGACTGTGGTTCTGTGCTGCAGGTTGCAGGTTGGGCCAGTTACAAATCATATCTATGAGTGTAAAATACATTTTAAAGTGCAGTTTTTCAGCAGCATCATGGCTATGCTTTTGTGTGTATATGTCTGTGTACATGGGTGACTGCATGGGTCACTCAAGTGAAAAAAGAGCTCTGGAAATCAATACACTAACAGAAAGCTGTCAGCTCTGTTAAGGTTAAGTACCAAAAAAACACCACTATAGAGGCAAATGTGTGAGAGTGTTTGTCCTAGCATGCCCCATCGATACTCTCTGGCTCAATATACCTCAACTCTTAGTGTGCGTGTATGTGTGTGTGTGTGTGTGTGTGTGTGTGTGTTTCCTATGACTGGGTGCAGCAGAGAGATATCGGATTAGAGAGAAATGGAGTAAAATCGACTCCTGAGGGAGATTATGCGTAACGCTTCAAGACACAACAGCGCCATGAAGATGTCAGAGCAATGTGTGTGACGATGTGATGATGTGTGTTTATCTGCACGTATGTGTGTGTCTACATGTGTGAGGAATATCCCAAAAGCTGCTGCTGTGTGTGTGTGTGTGTGTGTGTGTGTGTGTGTGTGTGTGTACAAGAGTGTTTTTCTGCACGTATGTGTGTGTCTACATGTGTGAGGAATATCCCAAAAGCTGCTGCTGTGTGTGTGTGTGTGTGTGTGTGTGTGTGTGTGTGTGTGTACAAGAGTGTTTTTCTGCACGTATGTGTGTGTCTACATGTGTGAGGAATATCCCAAAAGCTGCTCCACTGTTGATGATGCAGCCTGGTAGCCCAGTCGGGCGGGGGATGGGCCCACACTTGGAGCCAGCGCTAGCATACTGTACTGGAGTTGACATCACCGATGTGGGGGGAAGGGAAGGGAACCTCACATGCACTAGCTCCACGTGCACTCCCTTCAGCCCCAACAACCATCCGCAGTGCACCGAGTCTATTCTTGTCCCCACGCGTGTGTGTACTCTAGCGTGAAGCTTGTGCAGCTATCCTCTCGCATCTCTTCACTCGGGAGGGAAGTGTGCATGTACGTACACACACACACACACACACACACACACACACACACACACTGCATGGCTTCCAGCCCAGAGACACATCTGAGCCTCCCATGTCTTCCAGACTCGATGTGTCACATAGCATCCACATCGGCATCACTTGAACGACTATAGGGACAGAGGCAGACTGAACGCCATGTCCCATGATACCAGACAAGTCTCGGCCCAACGGCAGAGAGACATTCACCTGCAACTGGACATTCCCAAACATATTCACAGGAAATGCCCTGATACATGTCTGTCACCTGTGAGGCGCCTTGACTAGAAGGAATCATGGGAAAATGGTCTCAAATACATGGGAGACTTAAGCTGTTAGCCTGCTAAATGAGGAGATTAGCACGACAGCTAACTAGCCAACTAGCTGGAAAACTACAGGAAAATACAGGATTTTTTTTTTTAATGGGTCATTAATGCCAACTCTGTGTGTGTGTGTGTGTGTGTGTGTGTGTGTGTGTGTGTGTGTGTGTGTGTGTCTGAAGAGAACATGCCCACTTAATCAAAATGTAATGAGAGCCCTAGATAAGCCTTAAATTAAGATTAACCTGTTTCGTGGTGCCTCCTAATCTGTAATGTGAGCCACTGCTCTAATATGAATGTTTATGTGTGTGTGTGTGTATGTGTGTATTTACATTATACAAAATGACAGAGGCGCGTGGAACTTTTTTTCCTCTTTTCCTTTGAATACAACACTGATACATTACAATGATACCTTTACGACATCATCACTGGTGTCTTGTAGAATTCCTGTATCTCCAATTTTGTTTTGTATCTTGTTTTGTTTTTGAAAAATGTTTTCCTCAGGCAGTTTCAAGTTGATATCTGGGAGCTGACTCAGCAAGCTGGGCTGTGATGGGCAATGACCTCATTTTCTACTGGCATCAGATGGATGGCAAATCCACTGCCTCATGTCTAGTCTACCCCCCCCCCACACACACACACACACACACACACACACTCCGAAACACATAAATCAGAAAATCAGACATGTACATGCACAGGCGGTCTGACAGACAGACCGACACACACAAACACACACACTGACCCAGAAACCTACTAAATACATGGTTTCATCAAAACACTCATAGGTTGCTAGGAGACAAGCCAAACCCAGTGTAAAACATTCAATCTGCCAGAGTTAGTTCAGTTTACAGCAGCAGGTAGCTAACTTTACTCTTGCCAAAAATGACACAAAGACAATGAATAAGTCATGTGGTTCTTGCTGCTGTGTGGGCAATTGTTTGGAACAGATATCTAAAACAACAATGTTTTCATTCAAGAAGATGATTGACACTGAGCAGAAATCCTTGCATAGGCAGCATTTATTTCACTTTTTAAAATTTGCAGTTAAAGGTACGTAAAAATATCACCATAGTTTCATGTTGAAACTGTTGAAATACCAGCATATGGCGGTCTAATAGCAATTACCTTGTAGGATTAATTTAGCAAATTATATGATGGAACTACCATGCATCGACAGCAGGGATCCTTCACTGCTGATGGATTGACTAGACTCAGTCTCCTCATAGACAACCAGATTATCTTTACACCAACAGGTTGCAGACCTTACCCCAAAACAAAACAGTTGTGTCCATCTAGGCTTCTCTAATCTCTAAATGTCTGGTGTACACACACACTGCCTCCACCAGACACACAAACAGATGAACTGTGTTCAGTTCCAGGAGGTCAGTTTTGAGTCAATTTTTCAAGACATATAGCTCTGATGAAATGAATCAGGGGGAAGATCAAAGTATGACTTTTCACTATATATGTGAACAGTCTATATATACACACACAGACGCAAACATACTGTACATTCTCATTTATAATGCATCCACATTCATCATCGTCCCCCACCCACAAATTACAAGTGAGCGCGCGCACACACACACACCCACACACACACACACACACATCAAAATACCCCTTCCCAGAATTCCAAGTAGCTAGCTCCATGGCAACCATTCAGTGACCCCAATCACCATGGCAACAGGCATCAGCATTACTCACACTTTTTTCAACTGACCAGTTTCCTCTTTGTCTGGTATCTCTGTCTAATCAGCACTCCGGCTCCCTCCTTTTACATCTCTTCGATCCCTCCACATCTCCCTTTCTCCTCTATTTCTAGCTCCCTATTCTCAAACATCTCTTTTCCCCCAATATTTGTTTTCTACAGTGCTCTCTCCCTCTCTCTCTCTCTCTCTCTCTCTCTCGACCAACAGACAGACAGTTGCTGGCACAGTCTTTGACACTGACAGGCAGGTGTGTTACAGTGGTGAGCTGGTGGCTGTAGGATGGCTTGTACATCTGCAGTGCCCGCCATCACAGACAAAGTGCCCTTGACTGGCGTACTGATCCCCCGACTGCTCCAAAGGCACTGTGGTCCGTCTACCCTGCTGCATAGTTGTCTTCTGATAGTAAGCAGACTCAGGTGGTTTGCAATGCTTTGCTTCTTTGTTCTTTCATACTAAAACCTCAGTCAGCCAATTCTTACTAAAAACAAATTTCTGTCACCTCAAACAAACATCAAGAGGATTTGACATCGTTTATTGTCCAGTGTCGGTCGATAAAATGGTAAGAGCCTTCAGTCTCAGTGCACTGCTCTAATTTTTCTCGATGCCACGCCTTTTCCCCCCAGAAATCTATTCCCCTTTCTCTCTTTGTTTCGTTTTGTGCACACGCCTCTTTCTGTTTATCCGTCCATGCGTCTGTCTGTCTGTCTGTCTGTCTGTCTGTCTGTCTGTCTGTCTGTCTGTAACCCTCCTTGATTAGCTGCTGGCACTGAGCTGGGGACCACAGGCAGTGTCTGTGTCTGAGTGTGTGTGTGTGTGTGTGTGTGTGTGTGTGAGTGTGTGTATGCAAGTGTACAAAAGAAAAAAAAACAGGGAGTGAGAAAGAGAGATGCTTTTTCTAATCCACAGAGAGGAGGATGATGATGTGTGTGAGTCCATGCATTGGTGAACAGATATGCATGTGTATATTTCATTGTCAACAAAGACACTATTTCCTGATTAAACCACACAAGGTCAGCTTTCATAGCAATGTTTTAAAGTGTTAAAACATTTGTAGCTGTGCATGTCAGAAAATGCAGTTTGAATTAAATTCTGTATTAGTTCCCTGCCACCAAACACATGCACACGTGCAGAGACTCCATTAAATGAGCCTTCAGTAAATGAACCTCACACAAAAAACACACACTTGCCCAAACAGACTGGCTTTTCACACCAAAAACAACCCAAGCCAAACACTAGAATCGTCTGTGTGGTCCTTTCGCTGGTAACAAAGATGCCTTCACTGCTTCCCGTTAACTGCTCTCCCAAAACACAACAAACATCACACTCATTCCCTAAAGAAACGATTGATTGCACCAATTGCCGCTGAGACAAAGAGACCAAACATGATTCAAACAAAAAAAGGACAACCCCTATTTGTATCCTCTAGCCTCAGTTTAGTGGTGTTAAAAAACACTCAGCTGACTGAGACAAAGCAATGTGCTTATCTTGTCTTTGTCCACAAAAGTAACTAATCAGAAATGATCAGAAAATTTAGAGTAAAAGTGTTGTGCACTTTTTGACACCTTTCTTTCATCATACCACTTTTTTACATGAACAATGATCCATTTTGCATTGCATTGATATAACATGGAACATGATTTCTTGAAATGCCATTGTGTGTTTAGGTCATGGATCCTAGCATGAGTGTGTGTTTGCTGAGCAGTGTTCAGTTGATAGCCAATAGGAATCAAATTAAAGTTAAGCAGCAATAAATTCAAACTACAGTATACAATATGTTACTCCTGCTGAATGTTTTGACTAAAATGCTACTTGTCCATTAACTCGCTGCCAGTTATTCTCTGAAAAGAATAAGGAAGCTTTCTACAAATAAAGTAGACTCAATTCACACTGATGGATTATAGCGTCACATTGGCATGGACGTCTGTCATGGATATTTGATAGAGTTACAAACTTGAATTGCATCCTACGAGCAGCAGAGGGTAATACACAAAAATGGTATTGAAAACACACCTTACAAACTGCTATCAAGTTAATATGATGTCAGCTGTTACTCAAAGGAGCATTACAACAATAGTACAGGACTGTTTCAGTGCTTTCTGCCAACTGTCAGACCACCTGCCCCCTCTCTCGCCTGCCTGGCTTGACTAATACAGTAGCAGAAGTCCACATGTGATGTGGCATTATTATTATTATCAATTAACAGCCATACTCTACACTGGCATCTGCAGTCGCACCCTCTCAATAGCAACATTTGTGTGTAACATTTGTGAGTAGTCTGGGATTTGGGAACGTCATTTTATCATTCCGGAGTACATTCCGACTTCCTTGTCAACGGGCCGGCAGGAAGCGTGTCGGATGTTTCGGAGTGTGAAGCAGCAAAAAATAAAAATGCAACATTTTCTCTTCTTTTTTGGCAGGGGAAGACAGGGAAGAGGAAAGGAAGGAACCAGAGAGGGATTGGTGAGGGAAAACTCAGTCATTGTTTTCCATGGGAAGCCACTCTGCTGACACGGAGAAAGGCAAAGTGAGTTATAACATCAAGTTATAATACAGAACTAATTGTTCTGTTGTCAAAACCTCCTAAACCTGTGTGTGAGAAAGAGAGAGGGAGATGTTAACATTACCCATGATGTGCTTCATCTAACTCATCTAAAATGTCACACACACACACACACACACACAGCTGTCTCTCTCCCTCTTGTTACTTAATGCTAAATCTTAATGATCATCCCTGCTGTGCGTTAAAATGGTGCAAAATGTCATTGCATTTTCAGCTAAAACAATCCCGATTACCATAACAACAAAAGTCCATCTCCCTTTTTTTTGCTCTAACTAGAGGCTGCTACTGTACATTCAAGACAGCGCTAGTTGGGCCCACCCAGCGCTGTGCCCTCTCTCCCAGGGGGGAGCTGCAGCCTGGGCGTAGTTTGGAGGTTTGGTGGAGAACCAACAGAGTTGAACCGCTGACGGCTAGAGGGCACGTTTGATCATCCACACACACAGGCATGCACACACACAGACACACAAACACACACACACTCACTCACACACACTCACACCCCACATAATGATGGGCCCTCATCTTCTCAAATTAGGGGGTAAAAGAGATAGATAGTTGGAAGGAGGGATGGGAAGACAGAGAGAGAGACAGAGGCACAGTCAGAGACAGAGAGGGAGAAAGAGAGAGACAGAAGCAGAGAGCAATGCTGTGTCTCATACACTGATCAACCACAGGAATGTCAAGGTCCCCGAAAACAAGACCCTCTTAAAATCATAGCAACCCCGCCTGTGCATCAAAGCATGTGTTGATCAATCTAGGCAAGTAATCTACAGGCCAACCTATACAATCTGTGATTTGGGAAACTGACTGTATAGATAAGCAAAATAAAAAAATAAAAAAAAAACACAGCAGTGTTCCCAGGGGCACCAAAGACCACAGGAAAAACGGGACAGCAACAGAGCAGGACAGCCTGCTCAGCCCCAAACTCCAACCTCGTTGACCTTCGCTGACCTCACTGTGGGGGTTGAACAGTAGCAGGCACGCACACAGATGCACCATGAGAAACGCAGGGGTGGAAGAAGTAGGGAGGACATTGCAGATGGCCCACTGTGCTCTATAGGCGCTTCCTTCCCAGCAGGACCTCGCAGAGCATAGGGACACAACTGGGATGGAATTGCATGTTGCCCTACACTGGGAAACAATACAACATCAATTCCCAGAAAAAGAAATGGATGGGAAAGAGATGGGGGGAGTTGAGAGGGAAGAGAGAGAAACAGGATTGGAAGAAAACAACTCCCGTTCCCTTCAGCAGTACTGAGCAGTGTCCAGATGAATGGACAAAGTGCGGGACAGACACTAAAAAATTATTAGAACAATCCCCCAATCATAAGACCTCTCACTATGTGATGTCTTCCTCAGTATAATATCCCCTCTCCTGTGTTTAGGCCACAGCTAAATGTTTACATCAACCATGCGTGTGTTTGTCTGGGAGGGAGTGAAGGCAGGGAAAGAGCGTGCCAGTACCATTTTATTTTTCTCAGACAGACACAAGAGCCTACATGTTGTTGAATTCAGTGGTAGTAGCTCTCCGCTGGCTATTGTACTTGCAGAAAAAGGACACACAGTTAAAATGGGCAGATGATCTATGGCTTTGGCTCAGGCAAGAGATGGTTGTTGAGCCATGAATTGAAGCCGTTGTCTCTTTTGAATTTGTATTATGCTGCATCTTCACATTGGCCTAGATCTTGTCAGCAGGGATCAATTCACCATTCATCGATTATTATTCACAAGTACATGTACATGCCCAAAGGCACAAGGGAAGATGCTCAATGGCATTATCTAAGTATTATTGCTAAAGTGCAACATTATTTTCCAGCAGTATTTCCACAATCTTATAAAACATACTTCATGTTCTCATAATACTGCGATGACTCCCCACCACAAGAACCTATTATGATGCTGTTATGCCGGTGACTAACTCGACAATTTATCACAACCCCCACATGTCCCGGAGCTGTAAACCAGCAAGAGAAACTTAAATTGCAACCAAAGTGCATGTTGTCCTTAAGGATATTTCAGCCCTTTCCACCAGGAGAGAATGCAGAATACTTGTCAGGACACACAGACACGCAGCATGAGGTGGTCTGCACTTTTGACTGAATTGACTGATCAAAACACATGCCCAATACACATAGATGGGATTTGGATTCAAACAAACAACAAGCAACACATCTGTTAAAATCCATACTTATGTGTTACCAAATACACAGGAATAGAAACTGCTGGCAAATGTGATGACTTTTGACCTTTGAGTTGGTCCTCAAACACACAGCTTAGACGCATTTAGTGAGCCGTAGCACAAACTACATACACCTGACAAATAGTTCGGATCAGAGTCATAGCCATTTTTAAGCCATTTGTTTATGGGTAATACAGGAGGACGCACCGATGTTCACAGGTAAGCGAAGGCCGCATTCCTTTGGCCTGCTAAGCACAAGGAGCCACTGTTCATATTAACACAGCACAGAGCATGACTTACATCCTGAAGAATGTCTGGCAGCGATACGGCTTGTCTTTTGTTTCAGCCCTGAAACACACGCAAGCCCATGCATGCACGAACACACACACACACACACACACACACAGACCTGACGAATTGTCAGTCAAACATCTGATCCCATGTGGTGACTGCAGGACAATGATGATAAGATAATGTGACATGTGATAACGATGGGATCACAGGAAGCCTATTTAGCAGTAATGTTGTTTAGCTGCTGTTTGCAAGATACTGTTCGCCAAAGCCTTGATGCATACATTTGTGAGTACATGTATTAAAGTTAGAGCGGCAGGTTATTATATCTTAAAATGAAGATAGATATCTTAAGATGACACAGAATGAAAAGTTAAGATGGATTTGCTTCTGTAATAACAAAAATGAAATTTTCCTATAAGTGACTTTTGAAATAGACATGTTATTCTGTAATGAACTGTAGTCCAGTTATTTTGTTTGGGAAGAAAATATCATCCAAGACGCCCTCCTAGCAAGACGTTTATGGTGGTCACACTGGCTAGGTCATGGCAGTTAGAAAACAAGGTGAAGCAATGTGACAGTGTGTGTTAATATTTGATCAAATTTCTCTTCTCAGACAAACCCACAGTGACAGACGTGGCTTGAGTATGAATGCTCTAAGCTCAGGTGTGTGTGAATGGGTGTGTGTGCCTGTGACAGAGCATTCATTTACTTTATGCACTTGCACAAGCATCAGATTTGCATATGTGCGTGTGTCACCGCTACCATACAGTGAGTGTGTATTTGAGTGTGTGTGTGTTTGTGTTTGCATGTGAAAGAGGAGAGAGATGCTGCTTTAGACCAGCTGTGTGCCAGCGGAGTGCAAGGCTTGCAGAACAAACAGCCTGCCTGCCTCCTGGTGTCTTTGGCAGTACTGGCCGAACACCAGCGGAATAAGCCGGACCGCATCTCCCCCTGCTGACAAATCACAATGAACTCTGCCAAGGAGGAAACAGCCACCGATTAACACTCTTGTCCATCTAAGAATGGTAAATTGGTGCCAAAAACAAGGGCAGAGGGACAATCTATCTTCCTACTGGCCTTCTGGGTGTCTATAAGTCGACAACTGGTACATTTCACTCATACAAATGATCTGATCTTGGTGACAAAGCAGCCATTCGGATGCATTTTCCTCTCAGAGAACTCCATTCTTAACCCGGTTACTCAAGTAACCCAGTTTTAGGCTGACACATGTAAACGTTGTGATTTTGATAGAATAACCCGGTTAAGCTCATATTTCCATTATGAGAAACCCTGTTAAGATGCCTGGCTTACTTTGATATAAAGCCAGTTACTGTGGCATGTAAACTTCTTACTCCAGTCACTTTCAGACTCACACAGTGTTATGGGTACAAGTTTATGTCAACAGAAAACATGGCAGTGAGCGGTATTTTCTACTGCTGTTACTATTAAGATCATCATTTCTTTTCCCTGTATAAAAGTAACCTCAGTTAAAGAGTGAGGGGGGAGCTGGGAGCCAAGCGATTTCATACTTTTTGGCTGGCAGACTGTTCTATCTGTGGGCAGGACTGCACAGGTAGACAGGAATATTCTGTTTACTGGTGTATCCATGGCAACAATCGCAGCTTATCAAAGACACTTAATAAGACTTTACATGGAGTATTTTTGCCAACAGTCATGTTAGTCTGTGCATGCAAGTGTTGTTATAGCACACACACACACACACACACACACACACTGGTGCTGATGTATTGAATATAATCCATTGATTTTGTCACCAAAATAAAATTATCGCCATAATCCATAAATCTGAAATGATCCCTCAGCAGATCTATAAAAAAATCACAGTCCAGAACGTTTTCACTGAATGGCTGTTCAATCACAGCTTTGCGTGTGTTTGTTTGTGTGTGTGTGTGATCTAATGATGGAAATTGAATCAGCTGAACAGGCTATCTAGTCAATCTTAGGATCATAGGATAGGGTGTTATACAGGCCAAATTAATTTAGTCTGGAATAAATATTTATCTATTGAATTACGAGGTCCACATTGTGATTTTCATTGTACATAATGCCCACTTTCTGTTGGCATCATTTTGTGACTCACTCACTCCGACATGCAATTTGAGTCACTTGGAATTAAGGACACACTGATAGCGATGCCAGCCAATCTAGATTTAGGGATAATGGCCAATTTTTCACGGCCAATACCAACCCAAGTACTAAACTTTAAGCATTTTCTGTTTCTGTTAACATAATATCAGTGTTATCTATTACTACTGCATCAGGAAGTCATGGAGTCCAAACAATAACTACAAGATGGCTCCCGCTTTGCTTAGAGGGTGATGGCAAACCAACATACAGCGAGTGTACACACACGTACAATATGAATTAACGAGTTGGTGTGGTGGGAGAGGCTAGAGATAGATGGATGGGAGAAAAGAGAGATGGAGAGGATGGAAAGTAGAGGAAAGGTCCAGGGGTTGAGAGAGGGAGGAGACAGGTTTACATTAGCACAAGGGGTGGTCTTACGCAAGACCCCCGCACACTGGGACGTCTGGGGAAACAAAGAGCCTGGCTCTGGATCGTGTATGAAGTTACAGTCAAAGTGAATGTGTGTGTGTCTTTGTGTGCGTGGTGTGAGTGTCTCACTCTGCTTCATCGTTTAGAGCAAACAGCTGTCTTATAACACAAACAAACAGTTGTTTTTATAAAACAAACAATGTTGGAAAGACTTTTCAAAAGGATGGATATGAGCAAGAACATAAGTGATAAATGCTTCAGAATATCAACTCAAGCCCCAAAAACTATCACTGCTGTTATATTTGGCTATTTTAGTGTAAACCTCGTACCATACTTATAGTATAAGTTAAGATTTTTATAACTATATTCTTATAAAATATAGATTTTTGGCAGTGCGGTCAGATATTAAGATCATGGACATCTTCAGAAACTAAGAGAAAGTAGCTCCACTGAGCCAAGTTACACTACACCAAAAACGTAGCAGGGCATGAGAAACTTGTAGTGAGTGCCAAGTTTCAGGGAAGTGTACATTGCTGAGGAGTCATGTAGTTTACTATGCTACTTCTTCTGTTCAAATAGGTTAATAATGAAAATAGTTTCACAACGGAGGAACTAAGTTCTGTGTTGAGCTGCAGTGAAAGCACAGCTCTTACCGCCAGCGCTCTGGTTTGGTTTATTGCTCTGTTGTCCAAACCACGAGTTGCAGTGACCATGAAGCTCCCAGTCATGCTTGTTTCATGTACAGTCGAGCCTTCATCTCCCCTCTCTTAGGGCAAAATCTCTCTTACAGAACCTCCCTGTTCAGCCAGCTACATCTCTCTATTTCAGTGACATATGAACACACACACACACACACACACACACACACACAGCAACGCCATCTATCCCACAGTGGCTCAGCACACCCACATACCACAGCAGTGGTATATTGAGCATGGCCTTCCTTCCTTCCTGATCCTAGACATGTTGTCCATTACTGGCCAGTGCTTCAGCTGTTCTGATTTTCCACTTGTATGTAATGGGCAATCCATCGAACAAATGGAAGGAAACACTCCCCATGTGAAAGAGTGTGTGTGTGACTGAGTGCAGGAGGGGATGATGGATCCATAAACTGTGAGACTGGGAATATCTAATGCTGACACGGCAGATGGGAATGTTTTCATTTGGTTGCAAGGAATTTCGCGGAAAACCGAGGCTAGCATGCAGACTGAATAATGTGGTGCTAGAAAGAGGAATGGGCACAGGGAATCCGTCAGTTTCTTAAGGAGCAATCAGTTTTCCTGTCTCCTCGCGTGTCTCTGTAGAAGATTGGCTTGTCAATCACGCTTTGTAGTTTAAGCCCTGCAGGGGTGTGTTGATTCAGTGAGGAACAGGTTTAGTGGACTGCCAAACGCACAGTGAGCCAGTGTCAATAACCTAGAGGGGGATTGATCAAGGATAAATGTGTCACCATGCTGTGGTTCATCCAAGCAATAATGTCCATCATTTTACAAAGGAATGACCCAAAAAAACCAAACAAGTCCAAGCATGCCAAACTACACTGGAAGTCACCATTACAGCTAGTGGTCTGACTTCATGTCCAAACCATGATGCAATCCTACACACAGCGTCACTTATTGCCCTGTGCGACAGGAACGGTGGAGGGGAGGAGAGAGAGGGACAGAGAGAGAGAGAGAGAGAGAGAGAGAGAGAGAGAGAGAGAGAGAGAGAGAGAGAGCAGTTAAAAGAAGGCAAAAGACAAAGAGGGGAGAGAGACAGGACAAATGAGGTGAACAGATTAAACAACACATGAAACTGAAAATAAAATAAGTAACAGAAAAAGACACAAACTACAACAAACAAAACTGAGTGAGGAGTACAAAAACAAAGACAGAGAAAGTTGGGCCAAATCTGAACCAGCTGTTCAACTGGATCCCAGATGAGAGAGTGAGTGTCAGCACGCACACAGACTCTCTCTCACACACACACATACACACACACACACACACATACACACACACAATCTCTCCTCTTAGTTTGCTGGGGAGAGTTATGTCCCAGACTTGACCACATTACTTTTTAATTTGTCACTTTGGGCAAACCGTGTCTGAGCAGCATCCTGCTTTTGGAAGGACAGCTGTCTTCATCCTCCGCTGGACTACCACACCTCTCTCTCTCTCTTTGTATTCTTCTGCGGGGAAATATTATCACCGGACAAACACAGCAATATGTGTGTGTGTTTATTCATTCTTCACTGTCTGCATGTGTGACCAGCCTGATATGTAACTCATGACCCATTTCGCGTATGAATCTACATTATAAATATCAGGCAGGTTACCAAGACAACAATGCACTCCAGTAACCATGGAGACCAGTCATCCTTCCCTCCCTCCTCATTCCATCAGCTCTCACTCTCCCCCATCCATCCACCCATCCATCAAACCAACCCCTGCTTCTATTTCTCCCATCCTCCCTCTCTCCTTCCAACCGTCCGTCCGTTGTTTCCTTCCTCTCTCCCGTCATCCATCTATCATCCCTCCATCCATCTTCAGTACCCATCCCTCTAACCACATCCATTTCAGATACAGGCAGACAACGGCAGGTAATCTACTGAAACTCAAAAGGCTTTGCTGCTGGGATTGCCCTGACATTGATCCATATCTATCCTGCATCCACATTAGCCAATAATGGTGGGAAGAAGACAGTCAGGGAGAGGAGGAGGGGGAAGAGGGGGAAAAGGGTGAGAACAGGGCAGAATACCTGTAGGATAGACATCAAAACAAAAAGAAATACAAGGAATACAAATGTGTGCGGCTGCCACAGTGAAAGAGAGATGACAGATGTTGACAGAAGACCTCTCACTCTCTCTCTCTTACCTCTGCCACTTGGTAAAACCAGTTGGGTTGTTTGTGAAGGTGTAGAGGGCTTGGCGTCACCACAGAGTTCCCACAGTGTGTAAATGACAAACACCCACATGTGGCTAGCTGCCTTTTACAGGAACTGCATTGTTAGTCATACCAAAGTCAGAGCTAGAGATTTCTTTGACCAACTATGATCTTCTATGGAAAGCAGACAAACATCAGAAGAATGATGGTGTGTGTGTGTGTGTGTGTGTGTGTGTGTGTACGTGCATGTGATGCGCGCCAGATGGACAGGCAGTCTTGTGGAACTGACTTGTCCCAAAGCATTGCTGGGTTTTGACGTAAGACACTTGAACAGGATGTAAACAATCTGGACTGCAGGACCTGCTGCTCGTCCAAATGTAATTTGATATTTTCACGGTATAGTTCAGTTTTTAAATGGTTTACCCTGACTAACAAATGCTTCAGGATGAGAAACGATTAACCAATTGTGTAATACAAAGACATTATGGTTAAAAAATGATTATTACCAAGCCATCAAGTCACACATAGTGCTTGAAACCTCTGTGTTCTGAGTTCATATTCCTATGGATGGCAACAGTTAGCAGACCTTTGATGCTATGGGGTGAGAAGCTGCTTCACCCTTTGACCCAGCAGAATATGACCGTATCATTGGTTGTCACACCAAGATACCATGTGCTGAAGACGTCAACTTCTGAGCGCTACATTCCAACAGTCTTTAGTTTGTGCGTATGCATAAACTCACATGCATACGACTTTACGCATGTGTGCATACCTGTACTGATGTCCTGAGCAGGTTTGTCCGTGCATGCCTAAATGTGTGGCAGACGGTAAAATGACTGCACGGAAGTCTGGTCACCACGGATGCATTCCACCTATTATCTGCTGGTTGGTCTCGCTCGTATTCCCCTGAGTGATTTAAGGACTTCCTGGGTACTGAACTCTCCACTGCAGGTTTCAGGGTTCACAGTTCAGACTTGGTTTCCATTAGAGGTTTAAGCAGCACATGTTCTACTCCATAGCACTTCAGCTTTGTATGCCTAAGGCCAATGTCAGTCTGCTAGTCAGTCGGTTAGTGAATGAATCAATGGGTATGACAAAAAATAAAAACATTATGACAAGCCAAACCAGGGGTTTGGGAACCGGAAAAGCCTTGAAATCTGCAGCTAAGAGAATACAAAAGAAGTTCTTAAACTGGGAAGGGCACCCAAGGATACACAAACATGTTTTACACTGAGAAAATACCATGTAAAGTCAAGTTGAAGAAAGCAGTCCAGAAACAAGATGCAGGCAGTTGAGTTAATAGTTTTGATTCGAGTTACAACAGGCCTTGGATTAACCCAGTCTCTGTCATTCTTCATCTCAGCGGGGACGGGTGATTGCAGCGAGGGGTTATTTACAATGAAAAGTGAGACAGCAGGAGATTTGAGAGATTGTTCAATCTTATAAACATATATATATTAAATGTATTTTACACTCTCATATCTCATGAGATGAACTCAGTTTGTTCTATTCTGAGTTTCCATGGTTACAGTAAAACTTAGGACCTCTGTCTGCACTTCTGCTAATCACACCCGCAGCTCTTTCCCAATGTTCCATATAAGGTCATTTAAAAATATCCTGTTGTTACCCGACCGACACCCTTCACAGGTAATCTTTTTTCATATTGGCCAATGTCCCTGAATCAAGTCAGACTGATTACAGAGTGCTACATGCTGTAGCACTCTTCATAATGCGTGGAGCTGTTGGTGGCTGTGAGAGGAGACGAAGACCATAGTTGTGGCGTGTCTCGAAATTGCTGTAGTAATTACTACTTTAATTATGATTTTTTTATTGAATTGTACAGCCTTGCCCTGTAGTCTAGCTATTTGTCAGTCCCTCTTCTGTAATGGGAAACTGGATACAGAGAGAAGAGTGCTACAGCCCGGACCATAGTTCATCATCTGCACCAAAGCCTTGAATCTGCAGTTGTATATGCAGTGCATTTATGTTAAGACCATGACAAAGACACAGATTGCCCTTGTTCTTAATCTTGGAAAATCTCATTTATGTAGCGAGCATCTTTTTGCTCTGATTTCTATAAAGCATAATCAAGACTAAATTGCTTTGCAGTTCAAGCTCATCATCATGTGGCAGATGACATCATGCCGTACCATGAGGGCAGGTCTTAAAATAACCCAGGCTAGATAGGTTAAGGGTCAGATTGACATTATGGATAAAACCATGAAGCCATTGAGACTGGCAGATGAGCAAGCAAAATATAAATATTCCCAGCAGGCAAGGACATACTCTGTCTAAGTGATTGAGGTCTCTTCAAGTGCAATCAGGCCACAACTGTGCCATACCAATTTCTACAATCCTACATTATCCTACACACTGCAACTGAATGGGAAAGGAAATCGTATGAAGGGTCTGAGGGTAACAGGCTGGTAGTGTGAGTATTAATAGGATGTGTAGGCTATCCAGTTGATTTAATCAGAGTGTGTGGTTAGCTGAAAATCCTATTTCATATATGGGTCCACGCAGTAAGCCCCCTGGCAACATGTGCCACAGAAAATCTGTTACGTTGAGGATTCAGCAGAAGTGTCCACGTGCTGGACTGATGTTCTCTCATATAGTTCAGTGGAAGGAGCTGAGAACAGGTCACATCAAGTGACTTAATGACTAGATAAACATGGTAAGCTAAGCTGGACAGGCAAACAGAAAGAAGAATAGGAGGATGAGAATATAGCCTTCATGCACAGGCACACACACGTACACACACAACACACACACACTCCACACACACAAATGTACATCAATGCAGACACAGACAAACATAGACAATGACAACACAATAAAACCAACAGACTCTCTTGTTGCTGCAATAGGATTTGCACTAGGCTTCACTGCTGCACCCATAAACCATAAAAGCAACTGAAGCAATATTTTGTATTTTCTAAAGCCTTGAACAAATACAGACCATGCCATGTCTGTGGTTTAGGCCGAGCTAGTAAAATAATTGCAATTGCAGTAGCGCATCAAATGTGTGCGCCATTGCACAGAAAGATATCACATTGTGGCATAATTTTAGTGTCTCATGCCCCATACATGGAAATGTATTAATATCTATCTTCTGATTAAGACAGGAGTTTGATATCATAAGACAGTACAGACATGGTAGCCAGGGTGAGTTGTGATACATTGTTCTCAGTTCTTGGTATAATTGTTTGCTGATACAATATGGTTTCTGATCTGCTAAGCTGGCTGTTACAAGCCAGCAGCATCGGCTGTCCCATTAGCCTGTTGTTGTTGAAATCAAAACCAAGTTTATAAATTATTGAGCAACATTGGCAACTTGGGATATGCCTAAGCAGATATATGCTTATATAAGAAATCAGTGTTAAGCCTTCTGGAGGTGTCGTGGGTCTAATTCAACGAAACATCTGTGATGGGAGGAAACCACTTGATAACCCCAGTGACACACTGACAACTTAGAGCGTAAAAGCACAGCTGGCACACAACATTACCAAGCAAACGAGCAGCACAGTAGCCACACAAGAAGAAGCTGTGTGAGCAAAAATTAGGCTTGCAAGCTACTTTGTCATCAAAAATGTGTACTGTGCAATGACTCCTAGATTTCTGAATCCCATAAACATCACCAGACTGTTGGTCAGGTTCTCTCTCCAGCCTCTTTTCATTTCAGTGTATCTCTTTAGGAACTCAGCTGTGACTGTGTGTAGCTCTACTTTACTGAGGCAGTATGGAGTACATGGCCATTTGATCTGACATCATTCAGTCATCCCGGGCCATCAATGCACACTAAGCTTTGTCAGACTGGCAAAACAGGTGGGGTGGGAGCTGACCTCTTTATTTACCATGGTCCATAGCCTTTTAACTGTGTATTATCGTTGTTGGAGAGAAAGAACACACCACAAATCTATAAATGACAGGGATAGACTTCAAACACGCAGACAAAACATCGATGTGGAGTGCCAATGGGCCTGATCTAGCCGTCCCTCTGCCCACACCCAACACCCACATCTCCATTGCCCAAAAACCCTTTGAAGTATTTTTCATGCCTCTGACATGAAAGACGTGTCTCCTGCAGTTCACAGTTGGAGCGTTTCCCCATGGCCTCTACCTTTAAAACGTGCTGGGGAAAATTAAATATTTATCTGAACTGATGGGGGATGTCAGATATTTTCATGAGTCCTGATGCCCTACATTGTTTTTTGGGTTGCCGGAGTTCAAAAGGTCAATTGCTGGTTAAATGGTTGCTTCCCTGAGGAAGACCTTGGTGACAACACAGTCATTGATCTCAGCACCAACTTCATTAGGGGTTAACTGCAAAACTCCCCCCCCCACCACCACTGTCTACCACTGACCTTTGTTGTGCTGGAGTCCAACCTTTATCACTAAGTATAACAGTGTGACTGATTTTACTGACTGCTGACCTCGCTTAGAAAGGGTTGAGTTGAGTGTAGTTTACCTATTTCATTTACAACTATTGCATATTGTGTGTGCAACACAATCACCAGAAGAAGTCAATATTCAAAACTGTTCCATTAAATGTAAATATGAAGCACTGTTATGTCAACTGTGTTTTCTACAATTTTACATTACAATGAGTGCATGTCCACTTGCTCTATGTATCGTATATACTGCACCCTAGATTACTCTGTCAGTAATGTCAATTTATGTGCTGTATGTTACACTGTCAATGTCCATCTGTGTACATACTGTGTGCACCTCTTATGACAAAATAACCTAAATTGATGTCGATATTGCAGTGGTCAATATTGTAATTGTTTTTTTGGGGTTTTTAGTTGATTGCGTTGTCCTGTCTAAACCTGAATTCAGTCAGCACATTAAAGAAACTTACTGCTGACATATTAGACCTTGCATAAAGACATTTAAAGACATAAATGTCCCCATGTGGGGGACTAATCTCAACATAAATGAATTGTTTGACCCTCCTATACCTTCAGGGGTAAATCTATTGCTCAGGGGGCAAATCCCTCAAGATTATGACCAAATCCAAGAGATTTGCCTGCCGTTTATGGTCTTTGCCGGTAAACACTGATGGAAGTTATGGGACTGAGAGGTTTAGAGAATGCCAGTAATCTCAAGCGGAGCAATTTAGGTAAAGTCTCCTGGACCATAACAAACAGCGGGACTGATAAAAGCTTTAACGCGGATGTAGCACTTCCCTATATGGAGAGTAAGAGGATAGGGTTCGTCTGGGTTGCATATGAAGAGGCGGGCAGGGTCGTTCTCTTTCTATCAGAGTGTGTCTCCTGTGTACACAGATGCATTAGAGAGAGTGGTCAGAATGAGTGTCTTTAGTGTCTTGAGTGTCTTTAGCAACTTAATGTGAGCAGTCTGGAATGTTTCTAAACGTTTCGCCGGGCAAATAGAGAAGATCTATTTCTGGTCAAGTTCAGACGGTCATGGTGTGTCTCTGAAAGTTAAAGACACGCAGACAAGGACATTGGTGAGAGCTGGAACTTCATACTGCGGTGGCTGAAGCCTGGCACACTTTCCAGGCAGCAAAAGATGCAGTACATCAATGTCAGCCTCCGTCAGGGGAGTCTGGCAACAAGTGATCTTATTCAGCACTTTAATACCTTTTCTTTTCTACTTTAAAATCATATGCGCCGTTTCAAGGTCACCCTGTGCCGTTCCATGTATTCTCCAAGTAATGCTGCTGTGTTCTCTCCGCTGGCACACACACCTACCAGCTGTGTGTGTGTGTGTGTGTGTGTGTGTGTGCATATGCACCTGGGTGTTTGTTAAAGGGGGGATATGAGCCTATCCCTGCGTCCTTGAAAGAGACAATTAGACAGAGAGCGAGACAGAGGGAGAGGCAGTTGCCATGCCAGCCGCAGCGACTGGTCACCCATAGCGGCAGCAGTGCTAATTTCCCTCCTCCGATTAGGAAAGGCAGCTGATTTTTCATTTGCATATTTACATATTTCTCAGGCGGCTGACCAATAGGAATTTGTTATCTCAGGCGGGCAAGTCGATGATGTGGGTGAAGGGAGGATTATAGGTGATGACGCAGGTAGGGAACATAAATACAGACAGTGATTTCAGATGATAGAAACCAGGACGCCAGGCAGATATCTAGAGCATGCAGAAGCACTTTAATCTGCCAATAAATGGACAAATGCTTTTAAGACACTGTCATGACAATGGACAATGTAGGCAACCGCTGATAAAGACCCAAATCCTCTCTTCAAATAATGTGCATTGTTTTAATTTCTTTTACCAAATCCTGTTCATGTGGATTATGAGATGTACATATATATCGAAAACATTCGTGAGCCTCCACTATAATACACTTTATTATAGTGCAGACACTATCTTTCTGGTTTCAATACACTATATTGCATCCCAAGCTCTTTATACATCTTTAAGACTACAAATTTATGTTAATGATTATGAAACCTACCACATGAAAGCAGCACAAAGCAACCATTCCTACACCTTGTATTTACAGGCAAGAGAGAAGTGCAGTGAAGTGGAAGGAAAGAATAATCAGTTTGGATCATCAGCACAATAAATCATGCTTGGTTTGCTTACATTTCCCGTGGAGTGTGGGATTTAAGAAGTGTATCTATCGAAAACACATTCGGCCCACTGAGGGGTTGTGACCTCTCATCTGTCTCTGCTCCAGCCGGTAACCATGACAACCACAGAGGAGGTACATGTCTGACAGAGTACAGTATACCAGACACCACAAGAATGAATAGAGTAAATGAACAGAGCAAATCGTTGTCACATAATGACAACAAAAAACAAACTTCTGGGCAGATAGCTATGCTGTTCATGGTCAGTTTAACAATCTCCTCGTTTTGTGAATGTTACAAACTCTTACATTTCAACGGTATGAATATGAAGCGAGGCATTGCTGACCAAGAGCATGTACACTTATAGCTATAAGCTATATAGCTGGTTTCATAGAATAACATGCAGGTGCCTGAATCCTGAAGAGATTATCCAAATATGAAGCAAAGTTTGGCAACTTTCCAGTACGGATATGAAGGCGGTGGGTGTATCACAATATAATCCCATGGGAAATTAATCAGTATTGGCAATTACAGATAACAGTTCAAATGGCTACATTTTTTTGTTTAGTTGAATACTTAATGGAAATATCATATCTAAATGATACAACAGCTTGTACATGCTATTCAGTGTGATTTCTATTTGGAGCTATAACACAAAGTCAACAAGCTCCCAGTTTCTTTATATATTTGTAAGTGATGAAACAAGCTTGCTTACAAACTGGTTGTGATTTGGTCGATACGACAGAATGTAATACTAATGTTATATATAGTGTAACATACGGACAAAAACAACTCTCTCCTTCTTTTTCTCTGCTCTCTGTTTCTCTGCCTCTGTCTCTGTCTCAATCTCGTTAACTCACTCAACCTGTCTGGATTGCATGGTACAGTGTGTGTGGGCGGAAGAGAGAGCAGAAGAGAGAGAACAGGAAGAGAGAGAGAGAGAGACAGACAGGTGTGGTCAGTTCTCCCAGCTGTCCATACACACACACCAAGATCCCCATCACTGGAACCGACTTCTACCGTCAACTATTCCATTTTGTCATTGGTTTACATATGACACAAAACCTAGATTGAGTGTAACTGGGACACACCTAAGGTTGATTTTATCACTAGGCGAGGGTTTCGACATGAGACACTGGCACCTGGCCAAGTCAGTACTGGGATGTGTTGAACCACAATTAGTTATGTATCTGTTACACTGGAGACCAGAGAAATGATAGAAAACATTGAAGTGATGTCATGTTCAATGTAAATGTACAGTCTATGATTTTTTACCTTTAAATATTTTAAATGTTTTTCATTAAACTATATTTGGATCAGCCAGGGTTATTCTTGTTTTGGATATTTCATTTGTTTTTGTGTTATACAGTTTCAGTTTAGTTTTAGGTAGTTTTCACTGTGGGTGTGGTAGTTTAAGTTTTGTTTTTATATTTTTTTCAAATGTTTAGTTTTAGTTTGACTTTTATTTAGTTTCAGTTCTAGTTTTAATATTCTTGGTAGGGGAGTTTTTAAAGGTATAATGACAGAAGTTCAGAACAGGTATTTTTTTTGTATGTGTCTGCAACAGGTATTGTGTAAGACAAACAATGAGACATACTTTTTTTTTTATGCGTTTATATTCATGTTTCAATTAGCATTCAGTAAAAATAGCAAAAAATAGCTCGTTTTTATTTTTATTTCAGTTTACAACAGTGTTTTTTTAACACCTGTCGTTTTCACACCTGTAGTTTTACTTTTCAATAGCTGAGGTCAAATCAAGCTGTTGAGTTGAATTATTTTGTATATGTATATAATAGTTTTGCCCAGCTGAAGGACTGACTCACAAACCCACGTGAAAAACAAATGAACACTCATTTAATTCATTTTGAGCCATTTCATTTAAGCTGTCAGGAGAATCATTACTGAACCAGCTCTCTGTCGATTCACGAGTTCTGCTTGCTGTTCTTCACACACAATTATGTTCTGCCATCAAACTGATGACGTGAGCACTGAGAGTCTCTTAACCCGCAGTGCTGGACAAATGAAAACTGTCAGTGACCTAGTGACGGTAAACATCTGAAAGCAATGTGCCTCCGGGGAATCAGATTACAACTCTATAGTGCTAACAACTATAGGCAGGCACATGGGCTTCATCTCAGGCTTTGTAAGAGTGAATGACTGCAGCAGGTGACTGCTGAATAAGAGGCAGGGCAGAGAAAAATGAGAAAGAGATAGATTAAGAGAAAGAAAGAGCATGAATTAAAAAGATGTGTGTGAAAGGTATGCAGGCATACCATAAATGCATTCTTTGTCTTTCATGCACACCCAATCACGTATACACACACACACATACAACTGACGATATACATGTTAAGACCTGCAGTGAGAGGGTGTGTGTGAGCAGTTTTAGCAGCACATGTGGAAAGAGAGAGAGAGAGCAGACAGGCTCACTCCTCTTCCCACTCCTGTTTGTCCAGAGTGACACAATAAGGAGGCAGGCAGGCAGCTAGGAAGCCGCCCCATGTACACTTAAAAATAGCATGCAGACAGTGTATGCAGATGCTATCCTGCTTAATCCAATCTACATGCATCATCCATACATGCTGTGCTTCTGATTATGAGGCTGGTAAACCTTGAACAGAGCCTACTGGGACCATCAAAGCCTGATCTTGACCCAAAACTCCTTACAATCGCTGCTGTTTCTTGTATGATTGACCATCATCATCATCATGGTTGTCATATTCATTGTCACTATTGTCAATGTCATTGCCACCACATTCAGTGTTATCTTAATTTTCTTTTTTGTAGATATGGGGGTGGGAGTAATTTTGTTTCTGAGATAGAGGTTTGCTGTTGGGCCAATTTCATTATTTTATTAATAGGTGTTTGAGTTGAAGAATGGCTCTTGTATGTTTATATCAGGATATACAGTATGTACAAATGTATTGTATGTATTGTAGAGAGGGGCTGAACAATAAGGCTAGATGATGAATGTTATAGTTGTGGGGGCAGTTTTCCAGCTGTGGGGCATGACAGCTACGTGGATGTAAAGGAAACACTGACACCATTATCATCATCATCATCATCAGCATCATGGTTGTCTTGGTCTGCAACAATACCCACTTTCCCTGTTGCTTGCAAGCCTAATCCAAAGAAACTGCAACCTCAGCTTCCGTTGTCTGTGGTGGAATTTTCCAAATAACAATTTTCACAAGACCATGGGAAAGTGAACTGTGTGGAAAAAGGGAAGTGTCTGACTGTGTGTTGTTTCTCCATGTCTTCCTGTGACCTGCCGACTCCAGAGGAGACGAGGTGGGATTTATACAGCAGATTGGATGTCTGTCTCTCTTTCCACTGTCTGCCTGCTCACACAAATCACTGACTGTCTGTTGCTCCGTCCACATACAGACCAACATTGAACAAATAGTGTTACCAAAGCCTGGGAAGAGGAGGGGGAGTGGAGGATATGTGTGTGACAAAGAGAGAAAGCGAGAGGGAGAGAGAGAGAGAGGCCATAAAATGACAGAGATGCACAGAAGAGAGAGGAAACAGGAGACAGACAGTAACACAGAGACACACATACACAAGAAGAGAGAAATCGAGAGAGAGGGAGACATGCAAAATAAAAAAAACTCCACCTGAAAAACACACATCTACTTCCTTCTATAGAAACAGAATACACATATAAACATCCTGCTCATTCTCAGTAACAAATTGGGTAAACGGCACTACATCATAACCACGGCCCGTCTCCCTGGCATATCTAACAGGGGATCCCTGGCCTAGATGCTGTTACAATCTCCTCTGCTCATTTCCCAGCGGCCTGCACAGGAGTGGAGCCAGATTGGCACGTGGGCCGAGTGTGGCTCCGACCCTCCAGCGGTCAGGAGGCCGGACAGCTGGAGCCTTGCCCGGGATACGAGCTCCGTCCCTGCAGAGAGACTCCTCTGCCCTCCTGCCTCTGTGCCAGCCAGGCTGCTGCCTCTGCAAGGGCATCTACACTCCGGTCTCTTCCCACAGCCTCGTCTATCAACAGATGAAAGGACTGCACCCAACCTGTGTGCCATGCTGCAACATTCATTCAAAGACAGCAGGATCCATGCAGACTCATACTTGTTATGGCCACATTGGGGGGAATGCCCATTACCTAAATGTTGAACACTACTGTCTTGACTAACGGCATGATTTCAGCACTGAAAAGCAGTTACAACTGTGACACTCTAGGAAAATGGATCCTCATTATAGAGGCAATGGATTCACCCCCTTTCATATGCAGTGAGCTACAGCCCACGTTCAGAAATAATACTGGGGCGCAGAGGCAATCACATAGGCGACAATGACACACGCACCCCTTCCAGCAATTGTATCCCAGTGTAAATAAATATTTGTATAACCAAACATAAAGGTCGCAAAGACGACGGCAAGGCAAGAACATTCAAGATCAGAGCAAAGTTCAAAAGAAAATCCCCATCCCTCATCTCCATCCTTGTGAACACAAGAGAAAATTCAGACATTTAACATCTCAGCTTGTATCATTTACCCACGATGTTGCCACGAGAAAATATGCGGGGCAGCGTTCAGCTCCCATTTGAAAGGGGGGGGGAAAATCGTGCGTAAAAGGTGTGCCATTTTTGCGCACCGCTGTGATGCGCCTGACGGACACGGGCTTACCTGAATCGGGGTGAATCTTTTATACATTCTTCAAAGTCCACCGTCATTTTTGCGTTTTCTCGGCTATTCCCACTTCAGTCAGCCAATTTCATTGCCCGCGGCTAAATGTGGCTTGAACAGTAGGGAAGGTGACTGGTAGGCTATCCTCTGACGCGCGGCAGTGTGTCGCCCCTCTCCCGGTGACACTGTGACACAGAATGCAGTCCGGGCACGGCAGGCGGATTGCTACTACTGCCGCTTCTGCCGAGAGGCGGGAGGCGTAGCTGCACTAGAGAGCCTTAAACAGAAGAGAACAGCTCCAACGAAATGCCACTAGTCGTAACGCCATTGGACGCGCGGGATGAATCATGGGAGGAGGGAAGTCCGGAGGGGGTTATGCTCAAAACTCCAGACTCCAAATGGGCACCTACTCAAATATTAGGCCTAGATTATACCGAAATTCAGAAATCATAAGATAACGAGCTTCTTATCTGCAACATGTGGCAGTTTCAGCAAACGTCATGCGTGGGATTCTTTGATAATTTGCCACTTTAAGCGCGCTGGCTTTCACATAGCTCGAGCCGGTCTGTCGCTGGTGCTGTCTTTACTCACCGGTAACCCATCTTTACACATCTACATAGTCTCGGGCTCCTCACCGGTTTGCAAGGCAGATGGCTGGAAGCGACGGACACACCCCTCTGTTAGTGCTCATGACGAAATCATAAAGGGACGCGAAAGTTTGACTGCCGAAAGACCGAGAGGAGAGTGGCCTTGTCGGTGGAAAAAGTCCTTCTTCTGATATTTAAAAGAAAGCGTTTAGCAGAAAATTGTCGTAGCTTGCATTAAAGGGTTTATCATTTCTAGTTCATTTGCAGCTAGCACACTCGTCGTAGGAGCAAGAGGAGTCTAATTATGTGCAGGCAGCTTATTGTCAAAAAGCCGTGGTCCAAGATGGCTAGAGGCGTGATGTCCCACGTTTGCGTGGTCTACTGGATATTATGAGTGTCTTTGACACTTGGGGCTGGTTAGCTCGACACGGGCTGTGGTCGGTTCTTCTGCCAAGTCAGTCTTCAGAGCAAAATATACCTGTACGAGGGTTAGATAAAGAAAGAAGAAAACTATCAGTGACGTCCTCGGTGCTTTACTTCCGGACTACAAATGGAGCTACAGGCGAAGATACGTCTCGTGGACCCTCTATCTGATGTGTTGTCTTTGCTGTAGTCCACCGCTTGTCCTCTGTTCCGTCCGTCGCATCTGTAGTCCGAGCACGTGAATGCGAAGCTCCAACAGAGGTGGTTCAGTCAGTCAGTGTGGTTATCAAACTTCACCTGAATGAATAAAACAGAAAACATAGACACGATGTTGTGTGTCAGATTTAGACCCATAACAAGGAGCTTTTAGCCGTAACGTTACGCTCCTTTAAATGCCATCAAGAAGTGTGTTAGAAATTCTGAGAGACAATGCACAACTGTTCACGTTATCTCATCTTTTTCCAATACATTGGAACAAAATACAGGTAGGATATACGTGTGTATGGCTGGTTACGTTTTAAAATATAGGCAAATCCTATGTACAGATTATCTATCTATCTATCTTATTTTAAATCCATCTCCCCCTGCAGTGGTGCAGTCAAGGTGCCTCCACACCAGCTGGTGAAGCTGGGGGTCCAGAACCACTTGGAGGTGAGTGCACACTTTAAGTCTAAAACCATATACCCTCCAATACAGGTTTTTATTCCTGTCTTTCTTTCTTTTGGTTTTGGGGAACAGCAAGCGCTTTTGTCCTGCAGACCAGAAATCAGTGTTACTTATATTAAAAGTTACTTACTGACATTAAAGCTAAAACTGGCAAATATTAGAAAATATGTAAATAGGGTGATTTTAGGGGGTTGAAGCAAGATGGCATCCCTCTTAAAGCAGCTGTCGGTTAGTTTTATGAATTGACATTTTGTTTGAATTCATCAAAAGTAATCCCCAGGTTATTGCTATTTTCCTTTCATTGTAAATTTTGAGGCTTGGGTATACTTGGGTAAACTCTGGAGCAGGAGGGCTTTGCTCACAGTTTTCAATCATCTGCATGCTGATTGCTGTTTTCTGGGTAGTGGAGGAAGGGGAGAGGGGGATAAGTGAACAAAACACCTACTGCCTGTATCTGTGCCACCTAACTAGACCAAGGACCACTTGGCAGTAGTCTCCGGCCCACAGTTTGAGGAATGCTGCTCTAATCTGTGTCTAATCCATTACCCCCCGACCCCGGTCATGACCCTTACAGTCACAGATAGCAGACACACAGCAGGATGTATAAACTTTTTCAATGACATTTGACCTTTGTTCTAAAGTTGTTCCAGACTGCTGCAAGCAGAGGTTTCAGTGGTCTGGTTTAAAGATGAATCCTGTTTGTCATGTGGATTAGAGAGAGAGAGAGATGCTCGTACACAGCAGTGCACTCACTCCCACTTTGATTCATAAATGCATGCAGACACAGATGTTGCTTAATAGCTTCCATGTCCAATGCTACATGAATTGTATAATGTGACCCAAACATGCTCCGCTGTGATTCAGCTCCTCCAGAGTGCAGCTGGGCTCCAGGACTTCAGCAGGAAACAGATTCATCTTAACTTTGCATCCTCTGCATTCCTCACCCTGCAGATGGCTAGCTGCCCCACAGCAAAGTCCTTTACTTAAACCCACAGATACACATCTAGACCGTGAATAGAGGCTAAAAGGGGTCTGAAACAAAAGCGTCTGCTAATATAACGCTGACCTAGGCCAGAATCACTTCTCAGTTCTCTCTTTCAGGGTCTGGCATCCCCAGAAGCATTTTAGAGCAAAGATCGCTGCTGTTCATTAGTTTGAAATACGTAACAAATGTGCACACTTCACTTTGTGGAACGTAAACAAAAATTGGAGACGCTCATCACAGCTGTTGACACTCTCAACATCTTTTCAATCCATTGGTTTTCTCTCCAATCCGATCACAACTGAAATATGTTTTCTCTGTGACCTTTGTCTTTTATAAATGGGGGAACATGGGAAATGATTTTAAAGTTTTACGTCAGTGATAACAGGGTATTTCCAAAATGTATTAAGAAGTAATCGGGTGATGTCTTAACTTGTTAGTAATGGATCAAAGATAATCCTGGCACTAGGGAAAACTCAAGCCAGATCATCACATCCTGCATATGTGCAAACCATCATGTCTGTCATCATGTGTTTTTCCATCAAGATAACTTCACAATCCTTTAAAGTAGATGTTGCATGCAGGATGTTGAAGTCCTCTGGCTGCCTTGAACGAAAGGGAAGAGCTGGTAACAAACACCTGGACCTAGATCATCCTTTAGCTTTCCTATTCTGAGAGACTTTTGATGAATCTAGATCGAAGTGTTTTGGGCAGAATTGTAATTCAAGATGACTGTGTTTGATGTTTGTGGGCCCTTTGACTGTTATCATTTCCTTGCAGATTCTTTTAAGAAAGAAAAAATTGGAAATTGACCTACTTCACATGCAGTACACAGCAGGCCATTGAACCACACTGAGTGATCTTGTTTGGTCAAACCGAATATTTGATAGATTTGCTTGATTCAGTAGAGCCTGTTGGACCAACTGACAAACGTAAATAATAGGAGCATTTATCCCAGAGATCACAGAAGATATTCAACTCATCAGTCTGCTTGTAGCTGTTGCTGTAAAATGATGGCTTGTTTAGCACAATGGTTGTGACTGAGGCTTGTAAAAGCAGGGAAGATAAGTCAGGCAAATGAACATCAAAGTGTAGATGTGTAGATGTGTGTGTTTTTGTAGCATGATTAGAGTCATCTTTGTTCCATTATATAGTGTCTTGAGCCATATTTGGCGACCATCAGTCTTAGCATGTGTAGATGCATTAGCCTGTCATGGACACCACACACACACACACACACACACACACACACAAAGAAAGAAAAACCCAAGCCTGCTATGTGTGATTCTTATATACTCTGGTGGAGTGTTGTACTGAATATTGGATGTCATGAAGAGTATGACTCCCCGTAAAATGAGTTTTGAGGTTATCAGTGCTTTGCATCTTTAAACCCAAGACTAAATATTTTCCCTGCCTACACTGATCCCACATGGTGGATTGACTTCATAGTTTGTGGTGTCAACAGATGGGAGAGCAGCTCTGATGACAACACAGCAAAGATAAATTCTCATCACAGCAAACTGCTCAAGCTGATTGTTTATTTTTTTTTGATGTCTTAATTTTCTTTGCTTTAATGTAGCTTATCACTGTCACGCTAATTGTGGAAAGCTATGAGTTGTTTTAACAGTTCCTTTCAAAAACTAAATAGATTGTTGAAGTAACAGCACCTTTTATATTTTATAATATAATAATTAACCATGACTTTTTATCTCTCTCTCTCTGTTTTTCTGTCTTTCTCTCTGTCTCTCTGCAGGATGCGATCAGGTGTTTGAGGCCGCTCAACCCGGTCTCTCTGTCTATCTCCAGCAGAACAGACAGCGGCGTCCATGCCCTCTCTAACTCCGCCCACTTCGACCTCCAGCACAGGAACGACAAGCTGCCATTCACTGAGGACATCCTTGTTCAGGCCCTCAATTTCCACCTGAAGACAGAGCAAATCCGGTGAGTCAGCTTCTCCTCAGATGGGAGTGGAATGATAAAAAAACCTGAGCTGTATAATAAAAAAAAAAATCTAAATCACAACTACTGCAATGTCTAAATCCCGAGGGACTGGTACCTGAGGAGCCCTGGGGCTTTGTGTTTAAATCTCTGCATAGATACACCACTAAAACCTGAAGGCATGCTTCCTGTAATACATCACAAACAACAGTTATCTCTGTGCATATGGCTGAGCTTAATATCCACTCCCTTTCAACTCCCACAGTTGGCATAAAGGGTTGTTAAATGCCATATGTTCACTTGTTGAGCATTTACAGGAAAAGTCCACCCTCAGATACTCTTACACTGTACAATGCGTTTGAAGAGTTATTTTGTGATGAACTGTTGTAATTTTCTTTTTGGTGTACCCACCTTTCCTCAACCTTCCTCTTCTATTTAATTTGGTGATTTCCTACATTTCCCAGAATGCCATTCAACAACCCCCAGAAAACAAGTGTTGACATGTTTAATTACGCTGTAGGTGAAGAGAGCAATAAAGATAGTATAGTAAGAAGAAGAGTCTATGAGTTTAGAAAAAGTGAGACTCCTGCCCTACGCAAAACACAACATGTCTTGCGGCTGCAATGAATTATGGTCTATTGAGGCTACTGTTGGTGGTTTCTGTGCCTCTTCTATGATGGCTTTCTCCCTGTATGATTGTTAAACGTCAGTCCAAAATGGCGGCTCTAGAAAGAAGCCCTAGTTCTTTGAGTCTGAGGGACTGACACCAAAATCTGATGTTTACTGTTGATGTTTTAGATAGTTGTTATTAAATTACACTGTAGCTGCATTGCAAATATATCACCGTGACGTCACATTGTCTATGTTTGGCCACTTACCTGCAGGAATAAGAAAAATACACCACCAAACAACAAAACGGGCCCTTGATCATTTTGGCATTGAATGTGTCCCCAAATAGAAAAGATATCATTTTGAGGCGTACATGGGCTTTATGCATAAAAGAAAATTTGTCAAATGATAAAAAGAGATAGGGACAGGAATAAAGGAACGGTCTGAAGTGAACACCGCATCACTGTCAGAAAATCAGAATATGGATGTATGTGTGTGTCTGTAAACATTCCCACACTATGTGTTGCAGCATCCATTCACTCTGTGAAACCTGCAGACCTAAAGGGATAAATTTAACTCAAATTCTGGTTCACAGCATCTTGTCTTCTATTTCTCAATCTCATTGTTCCTGTCTTCACCTCTCTTCTCTCATCCATTCGCTCTCACATCAAAGTCATAATCACTTTCTTATAATCGCTTTCTTTCCAACTGCTGGGATATTTAGTCAGCAGCCTTTGTGTCTGAGAGAGAGAGAGGAGGAGAGAAGGCAAGAAGCAAAGACAAGAGTCAGAGAGCCAAACAGATGGATATTGACACATGAAGTTGGAGGACTTCACTGAGTGTGAAGCAGAACAAGCCAGCGGGGAGAGAGGCGGAGAGGAGGAAGGGAAGGGAAGCTCCCGAGCATCCGTGCGCTAATCCATAAACCTGCGGAGAGAAGGTTAGAGAGGATTAGGATAGTAGTGGAATCCCTATTAATACACACACACACACACACACACACACACACACACACACACACACACACACACACACACACACACACACACACACACACACACACACACACACACACACACATATACTGAGAAACATACAAACCTACTTTTTGTGTTGAGGAGCCTTTATACCTCAACACATATGAAGATGCTTCATAAAGCAGCATTATTAATGACTATTGTTCCTGGCCTCTGAACTGCTTTACACCGTAGAGGAAAATTCAACCACCAGCACCTACTATAGATTCCCCGTCTCCCACTGATTAACACACACACATACACACAAACACACACACACACACCCTATATTCAGATAGGACAGGAGTTTTACGGCCTCCCTAGTGCTGCTTGTTTCTTGATCTGTCATGATTATTTAACACCCCATACCCCTCTTTTTTTCTGTCAGTGTGTCACATCTGCTACCACAAACCATCTTTTCACATCTCTCTCTCGGAAGCAGGATCTAGCCAAAAAGATTTTTTTGCAGCAGCAACAATCAGAATCTGGCTTCTGGCTCCTAGCTTTGGTCTGCTGCCTCTTGAGATCGAGCGCCGGAGCAAGATTCAAACCCAGATAGTAGTAGCTAGGGTTCAGTTCTCTTCTGTGAAAGGGTAGTAGATGTGTGCGCATCCAGCCTGTATTTAGGCCAGGTGCTGGATAACAGACTCATGACAACTCACTGCCTTAATCTGCCTTTTATACTCCATGTATTTAGTGTAGGTGTTACTATAACCTTGAGAATGAGTAGGACCTGCACTTGTTTGTTAAAAAAGATCATATTCTGCACTTTATACAATAAATATGTCAAGAACAATATCATCTTGTGAGGAATTTAGATTTGTTGGAGTGTGGGTCCTACGCATTCTTAAGCCTATGGGATGTTTGTACCTACACACCCACAACAAGGACAAACAAAGCAAAGGTGCGGTGAGTCATGTTTGATACCGTGAATATTACTATAGCCTTGAGAATGTAATCCTGTTACTGTCTGTAACAGTTTGTGCGTCACCATGTATGTGATTACCTGTGACACTTGTGATGTCACCGGTGGGGCGTCTGTATGCACCCCTTAGTTCCTCACATAGGTGTTTGCCTGATGAAGACCTTATGGTCGAAAAACGTTGCATTAAATAAAGTATTAAGAAAGGAGCTCTAATCCAGTGTGTGGATAATACTTTTTGAACCACTTCTCAGTTCTTTTCTGTGCCAGCTGTGAAAAGCTTTTCCCTCATCTAAATGGGCCTTAATTAGCCTAAAATGAACTGTACTTTTCCCATAAGGGTAAACTGCTGAATAGCAAAATGGTGCCACCCCAAACAATGCCCTAGTTCCCCAAATGTGTGAGGCCATGCTTTGTGTACTGCTTCTGAAAATTTTATGTGTGTGTGCACTTGTGTGTGTGTGTGTGTGTGGTTTGGGGGGCAGGCGAAGTCTGTCACTTCATATTGGGGCAGGCGCTGAAGGCAGACGCAAGGGTTTCCTCTGCCACGTGTCACACCCAATCTCCTCCCAAGGAAACGTAACCTAGTTTCCCAAACTGTGCACACAGGCACACACACACACACAGATAGACCTGCACTGCTGTATACAGAAAAGGACACATACATGCCTATTTGATCAGCATTGTACTGGTACTAGTATACACAGGCACATACACATATATGCATACACTCTGTCCCGCCCTCACTCTTTCTTTCGTTCTTTCTTTCTTTCTTTCTCACTCACTCACTCACTCACTCACTCACTCACTCACTCACACACACACACACACACACACACACACACACACACACACACACACACATAAACTCATACTTTCATACATGGAACAGCACACGACAGATGCATGCATGAATGACTGCATGCTCCATGTGTACAAACTCAGCCACTTTGCACAGCCATGTGCAGATAAAGGCACAGAAACACTATAGGGTGCTAGTGTCCTCTGTACAGCCACATCCACTAAAGTAAACACAATCACAGTGTCACAGCTGGCTGAAGGTCTTTGTTCTTTCAGTTTACAGCTGTAAGCATTAAAGATTTCCCACTTGTCACTGCATTATTCCTGCACCATTGCTTCCTTACTGAAGAGGGACTGTGTGGAGTTGTACTTGTATTATCATCTGCCGAAAGGTGCAAACAACGGTCCTGCAACCAGCCTTTTAGACATGAGTTTTGTGATGCTGCTCAGTTATGTATAATAGGCAACAACACCACCTCCTCTCTCTCACCCCCACCTATCTATCTTTCTTTCTACTCTGTTGGTGGGAACCTGGAAGTTGACACATATACTGTGATTCCATGGGTTTGAATTCCAACTTCTGCCGCCACATTTCTCTATCATTTATTTTATATCTCGCTTCATTGTAAAGTCTATTAAATATTGAACTAGGGGTAGCAGCATGTCCTTCCTTAAAAAAAAAATTGTTATTTGCAATGAACGAGGCCGGCCTGATATACTGTCAGAAGCAAAAGAAGAGTTACAAGAAAAAAGTATGAAGAAGAATATGAAAGATATTGGAATAAAAAAATAATTAGAAAGATCAGAAGTAACATCTTTGGCCAAATCACAGCTAGCGTTGGTGTCATGTTTCTTCAGCTCCTCCCTGGATTCAATCTCACAACCTCTGGTACCAATGGCAAGTCACAAATTCATTACACCAGCTGAGAAGTGGGTGGACTAGTGGTTGTTTCACACCGTGACTAAGAGTGAATGTTGTCAAAAGTTGAATGCAGCCACCTGGGGCAACTTTGTAATTTATTCTCATGGATATTTAGCATTTATTAAGCAAGAACGTACAGTGAACAGTATCTTTTCCAGTCAGAAGTTTTCATGCACTGTGGGCTCAGTTTTTGAGATTTTAAGAAACTATAGCAAGTTTGGTGTAATTTGAATGTGAAGGAGTTGGCTGTAATTAGTTTTACAGTTTTTGATATAACAGTGGTTGACGTCATAATTGACTATAAGATTCCTCACATATTTACATATATATTGGGAATAGTAGAGCTCTATAGGATGTGCCACTAATTTATTGCAGTTTTTAGATTATAGTAATTGCTGTAGTGCCACCATGGGGACAATTGGCTCCATACTGGAGTGGGAGTTGTTTGGTTTCCGATTCAACAACATCACAAGAGCTTGGAAGCAGAAAATAGTTTTGACTAACTTAACAGCACAGACAAAATATTCAAACCCCTCTTGTTAAGGTGCCGTGTAAATCTTTGATGTGTTATTGCTTATTAAAATTGCTTTGTTCATGATTTCAGCAACAAGAATTTAGCACAAAATGGATCACATCAAAAGGAAAAAAAAATTGCTTCTGACGCTCTTGTGTCTCTACTGTAAGACCTCACACAGAGCCAGGATGTACCATGGATTGATCCACACTGTTTTTAATTTTAATCTTCAAGGGAAATTATCATTATCCTGTTTGAATAAATTAAACCCATTATATGTGTATGCTGCCTGTGCATATGCAGATCTAGAGGAAGTCAGCCCTGCCCCTGCTGGACTCACATCAAACGCGTGCCGGCCTTTGATTCTGTTGTGATGCTAACCGTGTTAGCGTAAGCCCTCGGCTCCTCGGGGCTCTTGGCAGCGACATTCAAAGGCCTTTTAGCCTTTTGACAATGGGTGTGCCTTTGTGAGAAAAGCTGCCACGTTGGCATTTTGGACAGTGACTTTTGCACTGGTTTTCTTCCTGGCAGTTACTTGTTGGCACTAAATAAATGAGGGCATTAACAGCGTGACTCAGACTGAGGAAAAAAGAAGCAGGATTAAAAAAAAAAAAAACATGCAGAAGGATGTCTGTGTTTTTTTTTGTTTTTTTTTTGTTTTTTTTTTGTTCGTTCAAACATTCAACGGACTTCAAAACATTCAACAGACTCTTTGCTTTTGGTTTCATTCATTCATTTTTCTTTTATATGAATGTCTTTGCTTTTTAAATGACTACAGACTTTCAAACCTAGAGCTGGCTATAAGTATGTATTATCATTTGATTGACTTTAAACCTTGATTAATGTAGTATTACTTTTCTTGATTCCAACAACTGTTTCATTTCCACACACTGCCAGGATCACCCGTGCCTACCGGGTGCCCGGTGACTTCCATGCCCGTTTTCGCGCCCAGTCTCGGACCTACGTCTACCGGATAGCCCTGGGAGTGTCCCACCACCACCTGCTCCCCCTCACAGACTGCGGTCTATGCTGGAGCCTCCGCAACACGTGAGTTGTCCCAGCTTACGCACCGCCCCTCCCTGCATCCACACATCTCTCCTTTCATCCATCCCTCCTCCAGCACTGCTGTCTGCTTAACAAAACTCTGTATGTGTGTGTGTGTGTGTGCGCGCGCGCTGAATTCCTTTCTACAATAAAAATCAAGCTCAGACGAAACTAACAAGTATGTCCCCACACACACACACACACAATAAGCTCATGCCAAGCCTCGCTGACACAATGGCATATTAAACACATGAATAATCCACACGTGCCATGCGAGAGCTGCAAATTAGGGCCAGTCAAACAAAGTGGTTTATCTGAGCAGACATCCCAAAACAAACGAGAGAGAGAGAGAGCTGTTCTTGTTCTTTTGGCCGTGATTGGAAGGAGGGAGCGTGAAAAAGCACATTTCAGAGAACGATACATGAGCATTTGTGTGCTCTTCTCTCCTCTCTTCACTTTTTGGGGAAAAGTAGGGCAAGATAAGCTGCGGGCTTATACAGATGCAGAACAACACCCACGCACATTTCCCTGACTCTTTTTTTTCTGCCTCTCTCTCTCCGTCTCTCTCTCCCTCTCTCCATCCACTCTGTCCCTCTCTCCACTCTCTTTTTCTCTTGCTCTCTCCATTTCTGCTTCTTTCCATCTTTCCTCTCTGCCTCTTGCCTCTTTTTTGCTTTGCTCTCCCTCTCTCCGTTTCACCATCCATCTTCCTTCCTTCCATCTTCCTTCCAGCCCTCAGCGTCTCTCCCTCAGCAGCCTCGTTCCATTCTCTCTTTGATCTGCCTCTCCCTCGTCATCACGACTCTTTTCTCTCCATCTCTCCCCACTGCAAAAAATGCTAATCTTCGCAGTTCATTTAATGTTGTGTTGAGTCTTAAAGTCTTTTTTTTTCTGAAAACAAGTAGGAAAACATCTGCCACTGGGGTGAGATTATTTCCCTTGTTTCCAATGCGTTTTGTTTTTTCCCAGGATGTTTTTAAATCCAATGACATTATCTTGCAACACAATTCTTGAAATGCTTTAAACAAGAGCAACTGCATTGGCGTGAGGTAAAATAATTTTTTCCCATTTGTAGATGTTTTTTTTGGGGTTTTTTCACATATTTTCAGAAATAAATGATTTTTAGATCAAATGAGCTGTTAAGATGGGCATTTTTTGCAGTGCCGTCCCTCATCCTCGTTCATAACTAACTCTCATGTTCAAGACTTTAATTAGTGCAACGCTCAGAACACTCATCCATGTCCCTGCACACTCACTCTCTCTCTCTCTCTCTCCCTCTCTGCCACATCATATTTAAGCAGTGACAGTAGCGTGGTACCGTGGAGAACTGGAACGCCAGGCCCTCTCTTTCTCCCTCAAATGTTGGCACGCTTCACTCTCTCACGTGGCACCGTCCTTCAAAAGATTAGACCCAGCAAAGCCACACGTAGAACTTTACATTATATAAGTCAGCTAATAAATTGCTTGGCTTTGAAGGCAGGAACATGGAGGCCTGGATACCTGTGTTACTTACATATACTGTACATCCCAACTTCTTGACCTTTGTGTCCTGACAGGTCACTTTCAAGCCAGGTTGCAGTATCGCAAGGAGCCTCCAAAAGTTTATATACTGTAAGAAGCCCATTAACCTCAGCTGCTTACCTCCTGCTTATCCTTTACACCCAAAGGAAATGCTTGGTATTTGTGATCATTGATTATGGAAAATAGAGCAATTTTTCCATTTTTTTGCTCAGCTATATGCCCACAATACTCGGTGGTGAGGTTTCCCATCAGCGCTGACTAGATATCAGGTGCTCCATCGACAATCCTAACCCAAAACATCGGTGAGAAAACTGCCATGAACCCCTGATCAGCATCCAGGTCCAACTTGTCCCTGCTGCTATTTGAAAGCCTCTCTTCTTCTTCTTGGTGTGTTGTGTCAGGGAGCTGGATGTGGGAGCCATGCGTCAGGCTGCCGGCCTGCTGGTTGGGACTCATGACTTCAGCAGCTTCAGGGCATTCAGCTCCGACATGCCTTTTAAAAACCCTGTCAAGACCCTGGATGTGGCCTGCATAGAGCCAGGAAGCGCCTTCGCACACACACACTTCCACAGGTAGACTCTATATTCTAATAGACTCATCACAGTCATCTACAGATACACCAAAGTTCAAAAACAATGTGTTAGGCTCATAAATTTTCAACCCTGTGGCATGACATGTTGACGCTGCAGTGCACACTCTATAGAAATTCATTAAAAGATTTTATGGATATGAGTTGTCACTGAAAGATGTCTAAAAAAACGATATGCATATGCTTTTACACTTCTGGGTAGATAGATGTGATGTGTTTCTCAATCTTTCATCCACTGATGCACAACAAGTTGGCCAAAGTTTTGAATCATTTACAATCACTTCACTCCACCGACCCGCATGTGCAGCCTAGAAAATCTCATTACCCGCTCTCCTGCCAAGTTTCAGTTTGACTCGATGGACTGCCTGGTATGTCTGATGTGATATTTAGGTAAAATCACACCAGACATCAGATTGTGATTTGGACTCACAATGAATCGTGTCCAAATGATAGCGAGGAGAGTCCTGACCAAATGAGTTTCTCTGAGAACTGAATCCAGATCAGAATACCCCATCCTACTTTCGCTGAAATCATATCTAATACATAACTTAAAAGCATTTGTTTTTATTAATGTAACATAGGTTACATTATAAGAAGCACTGCTTACTATTTATGGGCAAGTGATTCATGCTCTGGGACGAGTAAAAGGCTTTTCCACTTGATCAAAGTGCTTGTGCCAGAAATAGGATGTCCACTTCTGACGCATGTAGGATCATAAAGGTAGAAATGTATTTGTTTTTGTTTGTTGGTTATGTATGTGTGTGTGTGTACCGTGCCTGTATGTATCTTAGACAATGAGGACCCAGCATAATCCACAGCAGAGATGGGTGAGGGGGGCTGGGAGAGAGCGGGGCATGTGAGCTTTGGAAGATTACATGTCCATGGGGGTCGCTCTGCATGCCAAATACCACTTTCATGGGCATTAATTATTTACCCTGAAAATATGGTGCACAATATGGACATGGGTGGAGTGTTAGCAGTTCTCAGAGTAAATGTCACACAGTCCCTTAACCCCAACACACATGGCGTATGAACAAGCCATGAACATCAGGCGTTACAAATCTGCACATATTTTACACACGTTTTCTGACTAATCTGATATGTGCTAAAATGACGATGGCCCATTTTGACACTGTTCATCCCAAAACCTCTGGTTGCATTCTCACTAGACCAAAAACCTTTTCCTCTCTCATTCTTTAAAAAATTCCCATCAATGGTCCAATGTAGGCTAACTTTAGTCTCAGTCAGGTTTTGGTCCTATAGAAAGCCTGCAGTCGAGCTGAGTGTTTATTTTTTTATGAGGGTCACTATTCTAAGTAACAGTGATAAAACGAGGGGAAACTGAGTGTTGAATTATTGAAGAGGCAGAGGTTGAACTACATTTTTGATCCCAAAAACAGGCCGCTGTGGTGTGTGAGGCCAAATTGAGTTTTCTACTCTTGAATTGACAAGGACGAAGAGAGGATGTTTTTTTTTTCCCCAGAAATGTCTGATCTCATGGCTCTTATTTGGTTCATTGCATAGCAGGTCATACATAAGTGAACAGCGCTCCATCCCAGTGCTTTGTGTTGGGTATAGGTTGGGCATAGGTATAGGCAGAAGTAGGATATGTGGGATTTTTTTGCAGTATCTCCCACTTGGCATCATGAATTGCTGAGTGTGTCACAGATGGCAAACATGGCAGCAAATCCTCCGATGTCAGCAGTCCAAAGTAACAAAAATCAAAATTGTTATAGTTATATTCATACTAATACAATTAACTGTACTGATGCAAAGCAAGCAATATCTGTTGCAGTTGATTTATGACTGATTTTAAATGTAAAAATTATTTTGGAAGTGGCTGTTCCATCGAGTTAAACACATGAATGCTTCCAAGTTGCAGCAACAAAATATCATCCTGTGCTTTCGCCTCATCCGATATGACGTGAACCCCTCAAGTGTAAGCTTGTCAATCCATCTAAGGGGCACAATTAACCACTCAAAGCGGTTCCAGATGTGCAGGTGTGGAAGTGATGGTGTTTTTTTGGCTGGACAGCAACAGCGGGGCCAGCCCTATAAACGCGAATGTCTGTCACTCACTAGCTGCATTTCATTAGTCATTTAACAAGCCCTCCTTCACTTCCCCTCGGCACTTGGTAATACGTAGCACCATACATAACGCGAGTGGCCACTTGCAGAGCAGGGGGGCAGGGTCCGAGGGGGAGCAGAATATTTGAAACGGAACGCACTTGCCCTTAAGCAGGCCTAATAATTAATAAGAATAAATAATAAAAATTACACAGAACAATGAGTAATGAAATATTGCAGATGAGTTCATTTCATAAATATGTCTAAATCCTCTAAATATTGTTTGTTTACTTGCATTTATATTTATCACCTGTTCGTGCACCGGAATTGACGGACGATCACAATGCATCCTGGGAAATATGCGCTTGTGAAGTCTACATCTTTGTTGACTCGCTCCCTCGGCCCTTGAAGGGTCGATCTCAGGAAGTTCACTTCAGTTATAAGAGTAATGGAATGGCACTTAAGATGGCGACGGGGAAGTCAACGAGTGCCAGTTGAAACGACTAATGAAACGCACTGACTGACTGATTGACTGACTGACTGAGTGATGAAGTTACACCATTGGTCGGCCGTGGCACGTGGCACATCATAGGATCACAGAGCCAGAAATTTAAGTTTCGTTTTCTCCGCCATCTTGTTTCTCCGTTGAGATCGGGAGCCCATTTCTCCCACACAGTAAGCAGGCTGACCAATGTCATGCATGTAAGCTGAAGCTAAAGTAGAATCTATACAATTATATTGTATCACCGTTTATTTCAATGCATATGCGCGAGCTCAGTCCACCTGAAGCCCCTCTGTTCTGTCGGGGGAGAGAGAGACACAAACAAGCATGAAGGTTTCATCACGCTGAGGCTTACTGCCGACCTTCCCGCAGTTTCCTGGGGCCACAGTTCCGGCCAGTGCCGATAGCTGGGCGCTGATTTGTTCCCGGTGATCCGGCCGAGATTTTGGCGGGGGTCCTGATGCTGATGCGTTTTTGGCACCGATGGGTACCACAGCGACTGGCGCTTGGATCGGGAGGATCAATGCGGGCCGTGGGCGCGGTGGGGACGACAGCGGCGGAGAGAGGAGACGGGACGCGCTGGAACGGAGATCAGTATGGATGTATGGACTGTTATTCTGTATTAGCAGTCTACAGCAGAGTTAGTTACACCATTGTTTCGGCCGTGGCACGTGGCACATCCATACACAGTCCAGCCATATACTAGGTTTTGTAGTCTTGTTTAGGCTCCACACAGAGCAGACATCCACCCATCAGTCTCTCTCTCTATCAGACAGGAATCACATGGAGACAGAGCAGGAGAAACCAAAATGCAGATGTACCTTAAAGACAATATGTCACAATAGAAGTTATTTTTATCTGTTAACACCTGGCTGTGTGTGTTGTCTATTTGAGCAGTTGTACAGACGAGACACACACACAGATGCACACAGATGTGATTGATGCAACATGAAACACATGCTTTCTCCACCCGAATCCAAACATATTATCCCTCACCCAGAGTCCATTACCCAGCAGCAATGGTGTATAAAAAAAGTCCCTGCACTCCTCACATATAAAATGTAATCAGACAGCAAGCGCTGAGTCAAATTTGCATTTGACCCAATTCTCACCATGTTCCGTTTTGCTCGGTTCACTCTTCTCTCCCCAAAACCTAAAGGCGGTCGGCCAATCAGTTTTAGGAAACAGGGCTGCTGTGATTCAGTTGGTGGAACAACATACACTAGGAAAGAGAGTGAAACTTAATGTCAAATTGCACCATAAAAAAACTGCATTCATATTTTCTATGGCATTACATATAATCCTATTGGGCCTAAGCTGCGGTGGTGCATTCAGCATGTGACATTTAAACAAATCTGTGCATGAGGAAAGCTTCTGGGCTCTATCAGATGTCTGGCATGAGCATGAATGTCACATCCGCCTCCAACTCTGGACTGGTAGGAGCCTTTGTCCTCGCAGTGGAGCAAAGTATTCAAATATCAACAAAAGAGAGATAAGGAAGAGACAGGTCTTAACACATAATAGACATGAGAGACATTTATTTTTTTTGTCAAAATGAATGACTGATGACTTTCAGGGCTTGGCTAGGTCTGCCTCCTATAGCTGCAGCTCAGATGTTTTAACCCTTTGAGAGTTGCGGTGCAGACTGGGATCCTCAGGCAGGACCCTCCTGACTGATTTGATTTTTCCAGTATTCATTTTATTGCAATTGCCTTTTTTATTGCTCTGTTTTGAACAAATGTCTGACATATAAATGTGACATAAAATGTACTATTATTAAAATGAGCATAAGAGCTAAGAAGTGTGGCAAGTGTGGAATAAAAAGAAGAAAATTGGTGTCGTTTTGACTCTGCTATGGCTGTCCATGTGTGACTGAGAGATCCTATATTACATCTGACAACCGTTCCAGATAGTGTTTTGCTTTTCAAGTGACACTTCAGCCCCTTTGGCAGTATTTAACCTTTCTTTGGTATGGCACATTCAGTCAGTGATGCCAAATAGTCTGTCATGCCTTCAGGACTTGATGTTATTACTGTGATTCGTGAGAAGGGTTTTGAATATGCTCGCAGACCACTGTGCATTTATTGCTTAAATGTGAGGGGCAATACAAAGAAACAAACATTGTATATTTCTGAATTATTGTGCCTAAATGATACTCTCAGGTCCCTGAGGCCCTCAAGTCAGGCGCTCTTGGTCCTGAATGAACAAGACTAAAGCTAAAGGATGATTGTGCTTTTGCTATTGCTGCCCTTTCGAACAGCCTTCGCCTTGATATCAGATTTAAACAACTACTTAAGACTAATTTTTACGATCTTTGATCGTGTTTGATGTTTTATTTATTGTATTCTGTTCTCCGTTTTTCTATTTTACCGTTTTTTTTACTGTATTTCTACAGTTTTACTATTTTACTGTTTTATGTGTTACTGTAATTTTTCTAGTATCCGCTATTCTAGTATATTGTGAAACACTTTGTAACCACAGTTTAGAAAGGTGCTATATACATAAAGTTTTACTTAGCCTACTTACTTAGTTACTTACATCTGTTCATTTGTAGTGGGGGCAGCCATATATATTTTGTTATATATGTTGTGTATGTTAATCATTTGTGTAAATGTCATCTAATCCAGGAATTTAGGTTATGGGCATGAGAGTGGCACATTTTTTGTTTAACACAGGTTTTGTCTTTTTTTCCAGAGAGATCCAGTTGTGGGAGCTGACCTTTAAAAGCAGGTCTTTTCTCTATAAGCAGGTTAGTTATCACAGTAATATTTCTGGTGTCTCTCTGTTCAATGTACAGACGTGACGGTGCTGCAATACATGGTGAGTGCATAGTGCCATCTGCTGCTGATGGCTGAGAAATACTGATCATTCATCATCATAAAATGGTCTGTTAAAAATGTCATTATTTTATCTTTTGGGCCAATACCCTTTTCCCGACTGCACAGTCCGACCTTCAGTGAAATGAGTATATATTCTTTGAAAATTGTTGATTAGCTGGTGATGCTGTGTGGCTCCACCCAGCTGCTGACCCTGTGTTGCAGGTGCGCAGGATGACGGGGGCTCTGGTGGCGGTCGGCAAGGGGCAGCTCTCCGTCCCGCAGCTGAAGGAGCTGGTGGAGGCCCGGGACTCTCTGGCTTATCCCCAGGGCCTGGTTGCCCCGGCCCACGGCCTCTTCCTCACCAGGGTGGACTACAGAGACACAGGTGAGGGGGGCAAGCTGTTGCTCCCTATTGAGGGGAGGAGTCAGATGAAAGGGTTTCCAAACAGTTCAACTTTACAAGCCTTTTATCAAAAACCCCACCAGCTCCGATATCAAATTGTTGTACCAAGTTCCAAAAGGCAACCATAAATGCTATAAATTGTGAAGCTCATAATGTATGGTTTCTGCTGACTGTCAGAGAGGTGTTGATTCAATTCAGTATTTATTGTTAAGGCTACAGTTTCGTGGTGTTTAGTAACTACCACCTGAAGTGTCCATCTATCCCTGTTTGGGATATGTTGTCATGATTTTTGAGACTGTTGCCCTTGACACATTAAAAACTGTTGCAGTTTTTGTGATCCCCTTCCAGTTCAGGCACCCACTATTTGAACTTTCAAACGGTTAAGTTGCCTCGTGTTACTTTGAAAATTCACATATAAAGTGGTGATTGTCAGCTGCCTGTAGTTGTGACATGATGGTTTTCTCCATCTTCCTCTGTCCTCCCCAGATCTGCAGCCTTCACAGCAGACCTCAGAGGGGCAGCTTCCCTCCAGTGGAAACCCAGAGGACTAGTCATACATGAACATTGTGTTCTTTCATGCTATTGTATGCACCGAATGTAATAAAGTTTTTATATTCATATGTAGCATTTTTTTCTATCCCGGACGCAAAGTGAGGCAGTGTGAGGACTGCAACATCCCATGGGAGCCGGTGCCTGAGCCTTTCAAAGTCAGTGTCATGGAGTCATTATTGGCCCCATTGCGTATAGTTTTTTTCATGGCTCTATCTCAGCATACATGGAATATCAAATAAGCGTAAAGACAGACTGAGTACACCAAGTACAGATGAACATCTGTGTTCTTTTAATTAAACATATTCAGAAATACATGACTGTGTCCATGAACGCAGCTCAGCTACAGAATACCACACACCTTGAACCTGTCGTGTCTACGCAACACCTTCATGTTACATCAAGACAACTTGCTTTATAAACCTGGTTAGGCAATATTTATGCCTATGTATACATTTATGAACTGGTTTTTGGTAGGTTTTGACAATTATCAAACAAGGTATACAACATATGGAGAGGAGTGTTAAGTCCTGTAGCCAAAGCTGCTGTGTAGTCCTGTAGTGGTATTACATTATGGATCAACAAAGTGCACTCAGAATACACTCCCACTGATAAAGTATACATCCAAATGTCCAAATGAAACTGCATACACTACTTCTTTACTCCAAAGACTTCACAGACATGTTGTTCATTATTTTTCAGCACACTCTAACTTGCTTAGAATTTGGCTGCATCCGTTCATTCATTATAATGATTTTCAGCAAGTCATCCATCGATAGTCCATTAAACCAGAATAGCACTAGCATGCTACTCGATGCCAGTGGGAGCCAGATGAGTTTTGTAGAAGGTTCAGATTGACCGATCATTGCCCTTAATGCTTCAGTGCAGTAATCAAATGCACTAGCCATCACACTGTTTCCTTAATTTTGTATAGTCACCCATTAATGCAACATTAACTGATTTAGGTTCTCTGTGATGATGAAGTGCTGCATCTTATCAAAATTGAACCTCAAAAGGAATGTTTTTGCACTTCTTAGAAGTGACAAGCAGTCATTCAGCCACACACCATTTCTTTGACCTAATGTTTTAAATATGTACACAAGTACATGTTTTCTATCCATGCAACCATGTTGGAGTAACACAGTGAATCTGATTGGCATAGGTCCGATGGTCCTCAAGTCAAATCAGCATTTGGTTTCAAGAAGATAGATAATTCATACATCCTAAAGACGTCCATAATTCAATATATGATCAAAATTTCAAGTGTTCGTCAGAATATTAAGCCCAATGTCTTTGAATGTCAATAACATAATCATATATAAATATATATATGTGTAATGCACTTGAGGAAGGCATTGCGTAATTTTTCACCTCACAATCCTTATTAATGACAGCACAGCCTGGGTGAATAATGTAGCTGAACAGAAGTCAAGCTGGAGACCCTGATTCAAAAGATTGTGCGGGACAGTGAGACACAAGGGAATTGGATCACATCAGACCTTAATGGCTGCATTTTGACTAAAATGGGGGTTTAGGAGACGGCGACAATGAAAAAAGACAAATGATTACTGCTCAGTAGTGGCACCAACGGCCATAATAATTCTTAAAGTGATAAAAAAAAATAAAATGCTTGCAAGATGATGCGTGGTTGGTGATCGACAACTGAGTGAACACAGGAATACCTAAATGTCCATGACTTGGAATTAGTAGTCTATTACTCTAGGAAGCCTATTTGGCATTTGACTACAAACCCTGATGCTAAAACTGAGGTTATCTGAGGATTAATTTTTCAGTCTGTCATTGTGAATAAAGGTTGATAGTATTTGATAATAGTTATCACAGGTTGATAAGTTTGCATAGACCCTTGAACCCCAACCATCACCATCCCAACAATGTAATCTTAATGATTAAACTACCACTTGGTACAGCATACCCAACTTCACCCTTTGTACTCTTTTGAGTTTTGCTTGTCACAACAGAGCACAATAAATGCTATAATAGCTTGCATGATATAGTTACATTCAATTATAGTATGTTCCTATTCTTTAGAACAAGCAACTTTGTGGCACATAGGAATGGTTCTTATCTGGTTTTGGCTCTTGTGATTAACTTAATATCCAACACAAACATTAAAATCTCTGAGGACAGTAACAGCTTGTATCATGTCACCACTAGAGCAAGGGCCAAAAAGTGTTTATATATCCATATGTGTATGGTAAAACAGAGCCGATTATGCCTGCTTTTGCAGCATCACGATACACAGCGATAAACTTATAGACTTTTATTTAGAGAAGTACAAAGAGTGAAACGGGGTATGTTCCAGAGACTTAAAAACAACCGGCCGAGAAAAGACATGTCCACGTGTAAACATATGCTGTGTTTGTGGCTTTGCTCTTTTCTCTGACGACTAAAAAAAAACACTGTAGGAGCGTACAGTCCTTGTAGAGGGTGGAGGGGAGGGGGAGTTGGGTCGGCGTCCTTCATGCGATCACGCCGTTCTCTTTAGCTGGCGATTTTCTCAATTTCATCCAGATCATCTGTGTCTAGTTTTTCAATTTTCTTATCTGTAGAGGGAGAGACCACAGAAAACGATGGTGTTCAACTAGAGGGCTGACAAGTCACACAAGTTACCAAAATGAGTGAATGTTTTTGAAACAATGAAGAAAGAATAAGACATACAATGTTAACAGTTACAAACTGTTGGGCTTATCGACACGCTACCACTAGTAGCGTAGCATATCAATCTGATCCTGTGTGTGCACAAGTAAGAAAAACGTATTGTGTGTATGTGTGTAGCTGCTGTTGGGCTTACTGAAATGCTCCTGGATCCTGTTGAGGATGTTCATGCTGAACTTGCTGTCCACCATGTTGATGGCCAGTCCCCTTTTGCCAAATCGACCTGTGCGGCCGATCCTGTGCAGGTACGTCTCGTTGTCTGGGTTTCCATCCTTGTCTACTGGCAGGTCAAAGTTGATCACCACGGAAACCTGCTCAACATCGATACCTGAATGCAAGACAAGGAGAGAGAATGTTAAAAAAAAAAGTATATTAGTTATATATTGTAGGCACACACACCTATTCAATTTTGCAATGTGATAACCATTCTATATTCAAATATTCCATTCCCTTCCGGTGTCTCAAATGCATTCAATTAACTAAACAAAGCTTCCTTGTAATATGCAATAAGATATTGTATATTTAGGATAATTTTTCCTGTCAGCTGCCTTGAAGATGTATGGCATTACATGTTTACCTTTTGCAAAATATCCTTGCATATTACTCAAACTTCATTCATTCATTCATTTATGTTATGTTTCATTTATGTTATGTCCTGTTCCTTGAGCCTCCTTTGTGCCCACTTTTTTCCCAATTCTAAATTCTAAATTCACCCAAAACGTTGTGCCACACTAATCCTGCCCTACATTTGTGACTGTCTTGCATATAAAGCAGTTCATCATGCTTTTGTTAATAAATGTAAGTCATATAATGGCATGATGTTGACTCTGCCCTCCTGCCTGCACACGGTACATACCTCGCGCACAAACATTTGTGGTGACCAGGACCTTCTCCTTGCCATCCCTGAAGCGTTCGATGACAGCGGCCCTCTGCTCCACCTGCATCTCTCCACTGAGCAGCGCCACCTGGTGGCCCTCTCTGGACAGCTCCCCTGCCAGCCAGCCTGCCGTCTTCCTCGTCTGGACCACAGAGAACAAAGGCTCAACAACGAAACCTCACTAATGAGACCAGCGTTTCACCACCAAGTTCCGAGTCATTTGATTTGACTTGGAACTGAACAAAAACCACAGAGGAAACACTAAAAATCTGACTTGATGGACAACCATTTTGGAAAAAAACAAGAACGTCAGGCCTTCTATGTGGACTCACATGGCAGAAGATCATGGCCTGAGCGATGGTGATAGCTCCGTAGATGTTGCAGAGGGCGTGGAACTTTTCCTCCTTGCTGTTGCACAACACATAGTACTGTTTGATAGTATCCAACGTCTCCTCCTCTCGCTTCAACTTGATGATGTTGGGGTCAGGCACAATGCGCTGGGCAAAGTTCCACACAGACTCTTCAAAGGTGGCTGAGAACAGCAGCATCTGGCAGATTTTAGGCAGCATCCTGGGTGGCAGGGAGGAGAGGAGGGAAAGGTCAACAGTTGGGGAGACTGCAGCATTTGGAAAAGGTAAAACTGGTTAATGTTTGAAGCTGTATGTCTCCAGGTGCCGTGCCGTGCCGTGCCGTGACCCCCCCACGCCCCCCCCCAGCTTTTCACATGACAGTCTCTTTTTTCCAGTCCTTCATTCATATGTTGAATTAGTGTGTGCAGGTTTGTTTCTTCTCAATGTAGGTGTGTATTCTGACCTCTGGATGCGGATACTCTGGTCCTGGTGGCCCTGTGTGGCGATCATGACGTCAGCCTCATCCAGCACAAACACCTTGATCTTCTTGGGGTCTATGAACTTGAACTTGGAGCACCAGTCCAGCATGGTGCCGGGTGTGCCAATGACTATCTGCTCCTGCAGCTTCATGCCCCGCTGCACTAGAGCAGGCACAAGAAACAAACACACAAAATCATCTTTCAGCTGCGTTTGTGTTTCCGCCAATTAAGCATCGTGGGGTGGGCGATATGGACAAAATATCATATGGTAACATTTTCAGATATTCGGACAATTGCTACAGCTATTTTTAAATTTGATTTTCTGAGGCTAAGTTACAAGTTAACTGAAAAGTACAACCCAAATGGTAACAGTACAATACTCCATTTGCCAAGTATCAGATCAGGATCAGTCAAACTTGGTATTTAGACCCATTTTAAAGAATTCTGATTTCAAAAGGCAAACAAGCACTGCAGAGCTTCCAGTCACGAATGGAAAGAATAGTAAGACTCAAACGAGGCTCTGAGGTGTAACTCCATAAAGCACTCTGTCGCAAAATAGTGTAGTTACGTCTTTAAGCTGCCAGAATTTGCTTTTCATTTCATAGTGAGTGCTTCTCTCAAATGACTAGCAGTGTCCGATGCTGCCTCCAAGTGCTCCTCATAAGCTTCTACTTCTGATATTAGAAGTCACAAATATGACTATTGTGTATTCGTCTTTTTGGTCAGAAATACAAAACCTAATTTTTGTCTTGAATGCCAAACAATTACATTGTGATTGTGACGATGATGATGAGGATCACAAATCAATCTAAAATGTGGTTTTGCTGGGCATGAGTGGATAAGCAATGTGCCCTTCATAGGATTGTAGTCACATAAACCCCAACTTCATCCTCTCCTATGCTGCAGTAGATGTAGGAATGTAGAAAGCAGAGGAGCCTTACGCTTGTTGCCTCTGATGGCATAGACCAGTCTGACCTCTGGGTAGTGTTTGCCCATCTGCTCAATCACCTTGCCAGTCTGAAGTGCCAGCTCATAGGTGGGCGACACACACAGGCACTGATGGAAAGAGGAAGGAAAAAAAACAAAAAACAGCATTTAGGCCTAGGCATATTCCCTGGCTATTTATATTTTCCCAGGTTACCACTGCAAATAAGAATTTGTTCTTCCTTGAATTGTCTGAATATGATCCAGAAATACAAAATCAAACAGATACAATGGCATTTTGAATTGTAGTTATTTTTCCTTCACTAGCTGAAAGACAAACAATGTAGAAACATTTTCCCTTAGTGTGACAAATGCTTAGAAACAGGAAATTGTCTTAGAAGTTCCCATATTATTTACTTCATGAATTTGTTTTCAAACGTACTATGCGCCAGAATAAGAACAATGGTTTTCCATCGATCCATTGGTAAATAAATGTAGTTTCATTAATAGGGTATAACTTTCAAGAATAAGTTCTCACACAAAATATGCACCATTCTGGTCCCTGATTGGCAGATAGTACCACCTTCCCTCGTTCAAATGATGGAAACCTGTGGTCTCCCAGAAATTTTACAATGTGCATCCACCCCAAGACCTGGGATTCAACACTTCACCTGATTCCATCATGAAAAAAAATAAACCTTCAGCGCATTTCAAATTCTTGACTAGAGAGTAGGAGCAGTGATAGAAGTGGAAACCAACCTGGGGATATCTGTTGTTGGGGTCTACATGGCTGAGCATGGCCAGGACAAAGGCAGCCGTTTTCCCTGTTCCTGATTGCGACTGGGCAATCAGATTCTGTGGACTAGAGGGAACGAGGTGTTAGAAAGACGGAACAAGATGTAAAATGGTTGCTGATAGGGTCCAAAAATTAACACCTGCCAAACGCCGGTAAAATTTGAACCCGCCAAACTGGCGGATAAAGACTTGGTTATATTGTGTTCTGCGGCATTATAAAATAAACACTCAGTACCTGATTCTGCACGAGATTGAAAACATTGAAAACAGGTAGGGTGACATATTTGAGCTAAAACGTGGACACTGGTTGGTGACCATTTTCATGGCGACCCATGCACACTAATAAAACTGAGCAATGATTTCACTTGAAAAGTAAATGAAGACAAGGAAATAAACATTAAGGACTTTTTAGAGAGTTGTGAAATTATACAGTTATACAGTATCTATTCAGGGTCAGTGATTTCATGAGTGAAGAGAGTATATGAGTGTATACTTACGGTTCTGCCAGCATCATAGGTAAGGCAGTCTCTTGGATTTTGGAGGGTCGGTTGAAACCCATGCCGTACACGCCCTGAAGCAGCTGAGGTTTGCTGCACAGAAGACAAAATGGTCAGATGTCATAATGTAACATCAATAACGGAGCAGGTAGGGTTCAATGACTTTGATAGGGATGGGAACTGAATAGGCTGATACCAAAACATTCACTCTAATAACATGTAAATTCCATTAATGCTAAGCAAAATTAGTAAAGATACCACAGGCTAATACCAAGCATCAAAAGAGGGATGGATGAATGGATAGATGTACAGTAGAGTCACTCACAGTCGCAACTCCTCAAAGGACTTGACAGAGTAGAGTGGAGAGTTTGGATCCTTCTGAAGAACTTCCACTTGATTGGTGGTGTTGACAAGATTACTGCGGATCAACTTGTTTAACAGTGACTGGGCCGCTTTGTCCTCTGGGAAAACAAGTCATTTTGTAGTCAACAAGACTGAGAAGAAGAACTCAAAGAAACAAATAATCCAGCCAAGTTTGCCACCAGGGGATGGAAATGTGGGCTAAGCATTGTAGATAAGAAACTGAAACTGGAACAGTCACACACACACTGCCCACCTTTGTCATCCTCTTCTGAAGTCTTGTTGTCCCCTTCTCCTTCCGTCTTTGCAGGTGCACTGCTTGCGTCTGTTGCGTTTGCGGTGGTGCCTGCAATACGAATAGTAACATTTAAACTATGACCATTATTCTGATTACAGGTTTTGTGACCATTACATTTTATACTTAATCTGGCCTTGCGCACTTACCATTTTCCTCTGGTTTGTCTTTGATTTGCAGGCTACCAATCTGTGAAGAGCGAGATATGAAAGGTTACAGACATGTTTGACTGCCCAGATGAGGCTCTGTATCGTATGGGCGGCAGGACTCCTTCTCAGAGCAAGGCAGGGCGCTATTTTGGAGCCTCTTGCATCATTAGCTAGCTAGCTGACAGCTAAAGCTAGTGCAGCTCATGTGAGTTGTGTGTGAGCACGCAGCATCTCTGTTCAAAGCCAGCTAACTAACGGTGCTCCGACCACCGGATCGTCTCCACGCATAGAGGGAGACTGTCAAAACTGCTACCTGGCCGTAACCATCGTAAACAGCCAGCGAAGGTGGCATCTGAACAGGTTCAACGGATACTAAATAACGCTGAGTAGCCAACTACCGGTGGCAAAGTAACACAACAGGCCAAAGCAGGCTAATGTTAACGTTAGCTCGTGTTGCGTACCGATTCGGCCGCGGCTTCCTGCTCGTCCACTGCCAGGGCCCAGGAGTCCGTAGCCATCACGGGAGAGTTTCTTCGGTCGTTGTAGCGCGTTGGACAACTGGATAACTCAGCTAGGAAACCTAGCTAAGAGTTAATAAGTCGGTAACGTTGAAGTAACTATCTTCCACAATGGCGTGTCGAAACCGACTTCAGGCACCTGTACGACCGCTCAGACGTCCGGGTAGGATGATAGGGCGAAATGACAATAGTTCCTACAGTCCTCACCCTACGGGTTTACAGAGCGAGTCGTCGGTGCGATTGGTACTTGATCACTTTTTAAAATAAATCGTTCAATTTAAAGGAATATAAAAACGCGTTTCATCCAAAATATTTAGGTAAGATTCAGCAGCGCGGACTGGAGACTGAATTTCAAGAAGCACTGCTCTGCTGAGCCTGTAGGTGGCGCCAAAACGTCCTAAATTCAGATCTCATTGCATAGCACAGCCGCAGAGCAGGCAGTGATGTAGTGTTAAATTGAGAGGTATTGTGACTCCAAAATCCAATACATGGCATTTGGATTAAAGTAGTATCATTAATTGGTTAGTATAGTATACTGTCCTCACAGTCAGTGCATTGACACAGTTACACACACATTCACAACAACAATTCACAACAACAGCAACAGTACCAGACTTAACAACAGTATGTAATGAATTGCACACACTGAACACACACACACACACACACACACACACACACACACACACACACACACACACACACTGTCTGACCTGTGCACTACTCCAGGTCATCCAGGTGTACTTAAAATTGTAAAATTGTCAAATCTACCAATCACACTGAATTTGAATTTACATTTTTGGCATTTAGCAGATGTCCATTGGATCCAATGTAAATGGAGAAGCTGGGGTATTTCAACTTAGCAGGAAGTTTACACCAGTCAACTGTATGAACCACTTTAATTAGTTATAAAAGCTGTTGGTTTGCTGCACACTCCATCACTCCTAGACTGATTTTTTCAATTATTTCGCTTTTTTAATTTTTCATAATGCAAGTAAAACCAGGTGGCGCGAACGTCATGTTTCACACTGCTGCTCTGTCAGGTTCAGCCTCCGGCCCACTAATGCAGAACAGATGTGAACATGTGATCTTGGACATTGTTTTCCTGTAGTTTGCCAGCGCCACTGAGAGCCACAGCTGCCCACAGGACACTCTGAATCACCACATTACCGTAGCTCTTTAAACACTTGTTCATATTCACAAATCAAAACTGAACTATCCAGACTATCCAGGATCATAAGACTAATGACTGGATTCTTTTATACAGTGAACTTTTCCCTCCTGTTACTCCAATGAGATTTTCAATCAAGCAGCTTAAGGGAAAAATGGAAGTAAATACCCAACACCAGTCAATATATAGAGGGACAGGTTTACTTCCCCTCCCCTGATTCCAGTGCTGTGCAAGTGAACCACATTATGATTAGGATAATGACTCATGGAGATAAACATGCATCACTTTTTTAGATAAACCCTTTTGAGAGCTTTGACAGGTCTCTCTACACAGGACTCTACATATCATGACAAAAGAAGCATCGAAAGATTGGAGAGAAAGGGACGACATGCAACAAAGGTCCTGGGCCAGATTTGAACCCAGAATGTTGCGGTGACATGGTACGCACCTTAGACCACTGAGCCACCTGCATGCCCCAACCGTCTTTCTTGAGCTGCATTGCATTTTTAAATCACAACATTGACTCAATGCATGATCATTAAACCACATCTGCAAGTTCTATGGTCACAAGTCACTAAGGCTAGGTTTCCCAAAAGCAACTCAGAGCTAAGATAGTCTTTGTTCCATTTTTAGCCAAACAACAAAGCTGATCTTTTAAAGATTTGTTTGGAAGAGTGGTGTAGTGAGGGACCTTGTGATGCTTGCAGAGACTCCAGAGGAATCGGACGCTTCATATTCCCAGGAGCACTAACGATCCTTTGGCTCGACATCACCTGCCTTTCTACAGAAGAGCCAAGTGGGTCTTACCAGGACGAAGGCCAACTCAGTGTGTGAATAATACAGAACTGAAAGTGTTTTCATCTAAAGCCACAAATCTGTGCAATCATGACTGCTGGCACAGTTGGTGGAGGGTTGGGGGTATAGATAATGAGAAAGCCTTGGGTAGCCCAGTTTGGCCCTGTGTACAGTGGAAACCAGGCTAATAACTAGAGTTGGCCTCTATTAAGGAGCATGGAGTAGCACTCGAGGTCACCTCTGGAGCCAGACTGCTGTGGCTGGCTGCTCCTTAATTGAATACAGAATTGATTTCACACCTTTCCCCTGTTCCACTGGGATAGATAGATAGATGATGACAGTGGCTTTGGATTGTGCTGAAGAAGATTACATTGATCTGTGTTCCGCTGTCATCCAACGGCTTGTGTGAGTGTGTGTGTGTGTGTGTGTGTGTGTGTGTGTGAGAGAATGTGTGAACCGAAAACGCGTATGTCCGGGCGTGTGGCAGCTTGAGTGTATCCACATGTATGTGCGTGCATATGTGAGCGGGTGTTAGAGAATATAGGGAGACTCCTAGATCGTCAGTTTGGAGACAAATTTGTCGAAGGCTTGAAAGAGCCTGAGTTTATTGTTGCCTCCAATCGGCTGCCTCGCCGGAGGTATCCATGGCAACTAAAAGAGTAAAAGTAAGGTTTAAGGTCTCCAGAGAATTTGGAAGAGACAGAGAGAAGGACTTTGTATTGCCACATAAGGACTCATTTTAAGCACTGAATATGACAGAAAGCATATCAAAGTACAGTGGTTGGACTAGAAATAGGTTACATGTGTGTGAACAATCACAAGAAAGATAAACACTCAACCTATGAATATATAATGGAAGATTGCACAACACTACTTCATGCTCATGAATATACTCTATGTCACTGTTTATGAAAGCGAAAATGATGTGGCTTTATTGAAATACGTAGCATGGATAACCTCTTTCTATTCTCTCCATACTTATATCTGGAAATCCATGTGAGGTTCTATTACAGCATTGGCCATTTGCTGCGCAGTAACAAAATCGATAATAGGTTGGCCAGCGCTGATCTTGTAGGGTCCTACGCAGGATTTTGTCTGATTGGTATAAGAACACAGAAGAACAAGAACAAGAAGGAGAAGAAGAAGAAAAAGAAGAAGAAGAAGAAGAAGAAAATTAAAAGTAGGGGAAGAAGGAGAAGAAGAAGAAAAAGAAGAAGAAGAAGAAGAAGAAGAAGAAGAGGAAGAAAATTAAAAGGAAGAGGGAGGAGAAGAATTTTAATTTTGTTGTGAAGATCGAAGATGCAGTCTAACACCGGCTTTTGTGTTGGCCTGTGACTTCTGTCAAGTTAATCTTTTCATTGCTGGAGTTGTTCACAACAGCCAAACTTTCTATTACTTGTCCTTGATGACTAATGACTTTGGAAAAGAGAAGTCTGGATTTGATCCCACAACCTTCCACATGAAAGGCTGATGCTTTACCTACTGAGCCAAATGCCTGTTATAGGTTTAGTGAGGAGAAACTAAAGGGCGAAGTAGTGTGATACTGCAACCTATGAGTGACAGACTGACAGTGCTAATCACTTTATAAAACATTGTAGTACTCTCCGTTAACGAATAAAACAATAGTAAGTCACATGGGCCAGAAAACTGCTGCTGCACTGCTCTCTATGGGTTGAAAGGTCTGGCCATACCCCAATCAGTGATGCCAATCAGGTATTTTGCCATTGACACATGATGTCAAACACCTGTTTTGAGTTTTCTGCACTGTGATTTAGTGTTGATGTACTTTTTATGAAACTTCAAAATGGTCACAGTTCATCAGGGGCTTGAATTAACGACCTTGTGGTCCAAAGACCTGAGCTTTACCACTCTGCCAACTTCCACTTTGGTGTGTGCTATAGTGGGGAAACAAAACAAAGGGACAAGTGATAGGTCACAGGTGCTAGTCCAAACCATATTTAAAGCCTCAGAAAGAATATTATAACTGTACTAGCGCACAGTCAGTTTTTGCTATAAACAGAGGGGGGGGCGACGTCAGAATTGGGGGTAGGTACCAGTGTACGAAAGATTTATCTCACTTAAGCCGACATGTACTGAACATTTCAGCTCTCGAGGACATACGGCTGATTTTTAATGAATTTTTGAAGTTGTGACTTTAATACCAATGAAGATTTGGTTATTATGCAATAAGACACACCCACTTTCATCAATAATGACCAAATTTCATGGATTGATTTGGACATCATCCTAGAATGTGAATTTTCATAAAAAATCTATGCAGTCAATTATGAGATATTAACTTTTTGCATTTGTAGTGCCCACTAGTGGTAGAGCTCAAAATGCTTTTGTGGGTATGTTCACGCAACACTTCTCAACATGTGTTTAAAACTCTGGCTTGATTAGATGAATGGTTAATGAGTTATGGCCAATTTAGTGTTATGGCATGTTTCGTTAAAAGTTTATTGATTGATAAAAGCCAAACCATTTGACCTATCAATAACCTTTATACAACTTTGAAAGAGGACGGTCCCAAGATTCTCCACACCAAGTTTCAGATGTGCACTCCATGTTGGCAGGTTAGATCAATTAATGCACGATTATTATCTTCGGTCCCTGCATGCTTTCTGCTCAATGCATGCTGGGATAGGCTCCCCCCCCCCTTTGACCCTTAATAGGAATAAGAGGGTAAAGACAATGAATCAATGAATCAGTGAATATTCTCTTTGGTGGAACCTTCTTGGTTGTAATCGCCCTGATCTGCTGCTCGTGTGTCTTGATTGGCTGGGCCAGCGCCTGATGATAGGTTGCTGGTCAAATAACCAGAGAAAAGATGCTACCTCAAATTTGCACATTCATTCTCAATATGGGCATCATTCTGTTCTGATTGTAACTGCTTGCTGTGGTGCTAGGTAGTGACAGCAACAGCAGATGTGTGAAACTATGCAGCACAGAGAGCACACTGGGTTCCAGACTGTTTCCTCTCTCTTGCACTCCCTCTGTCTCGAACACGGAGGCACTCAGGTCCTTAGCCGTCCATCGTCAGCTAATTAATCAGAATCAAAGGGAGGCAAATCCCGTAAACAGAGCGTGGCTGCATGTTCCATAGGAGAGAGAGGAAGAGAGAAACAAGGGGAGGAGATTAAGGGCAGATTCTCCCCAGACCTCGGCTCCTCACTTCCTTCTCCTAGAAGTCATTAAGATTCACACCCATGATCCTTCACTCTACGCCTGCTCCTCACTGCTTGCTCCATGCATCCCTTGTAAGAAAAAAAGAGACCTGCATACCCACGCCAGAATTAAAATGGTGATGCAGCACTTGTTTTCTGTCTACAAGAGAGAGCATGAGAGAGAGAGAGAGAGAGAGAGAGAGGCGGACAGCTGGTTGGTATTCCTGAGGCTTAGCCAGAGAGGCCGATGGTGCAGAGTGGACATCACCAAGGAATTTCAATGGGGATGGAAATGGCTTTGTTGTTGTCAGAGTCAGGACTATACCCCTTGCACTACAATTGTCTTATAAGCCACTGCATGTTGAACCTCAGCTACCCAGAGCAGTAATGTGGTTAAAGCCATAGTAACTTGGACTTGGCTGTGGATAGATTCAGCATATTAGCATTCAGCTATATAATTTGTTTTTACTCTTCTGTAACCCTGTTTTCAAATCATGCCTGGTGTTTTTTTTAATCGTTTATTATATACCGTATGTATTTATAACAACACAATACTTCTGGATACTACTTTTGGTATCTTAAAATACGATATACTTTAAAAGATGATGCTTTTAATAAGATAAAAAATACATTTTGGAAAACAAATGCTTGTGTTTCTGTCTTAACAGCTCAATGATGTGACATGAACTTTGAACTTAAACTACTCAGTCATAAAAACAAGCACCAGAAGGCCTCTACTTATGCACCAGACACAAGATACATACAGGATGTCCTGCTCCTCTACTCTCTACTGTTCATACAACACCAAGATCCACGTAACCTTCATCATATATGATGAAGATGTTGCTGTTTCAAAAATGTATTTTCTGTTTTTTGAAAATACAAAATACATTTTTAATTAAGTACATTTCTTCAGCAACTCTTGTGCAGTTTATTTTGATACACCTATATGAATACGGGCCCCTCTTTCCCTGTTGGTTTTATAATTGCTGTGCATGTACAGGCCCACCTGTTGGTCTTGCTCTGTATTTGAGGGACTGTCAAATACACTATGTGCAAAGTGTTAGGTATTGTGTCATGTATTGAATGGTGTTACATGTACTTGAAAAATAAAATGTTGACTCTACGACAAACTTTGAGTAATTGAGTTAATCGGCATAGATCACTAAGATCAATGATGTGGCAAGGTGAGAGGGAACAGTCAGTATGCTGGGACACACGCAGGACTCAACCCAAAGTTGTGGATCCCTGGGTTTGGCCAGGCAAACACAAGCATCTGGATCCAGCTCCCACCTTTCTCCAGGGGAGACTCAGCTCTCACTAAACCCAACCATTTCACTCGATAAACAGCTGGATTATTACATAACACATGGTTGGCCAAATAGCCACGAGTCCTTTGAAAATTTTGAAAAAGATGAAGGCGGCTTTAACACTTGCTCACGCAGTTTGGAGCTTGACAATCGTGTGGCCAAGTTCATTCATCTACAGGGGCTGAAGAGCTTCAAGGCCGTCAAGCCCCGGCTCAACAATTTTCAATTCCCTAATCATTTATTGATGGCGGCAATCAAATTGCATATCAATAATGTAGAAGGGCTCAGTACAATGTTGATACAAAACACCCCTTCAGTCGTGCTCATTCATGCTCACAGACCTGCAGACATGTGCTATGTTTAGTCCCACGTGGTCCAGCACTGGCACATTGCATGATTCTGATCTGCATCAGTGAGCTGTATAATGCCAGTTGACTATGGAGCATCTAAAAATGCTCCTCATGTGTTTTCTTATTAATCTCTCTTTGAAAATGTATGCAGGATAAAGACCTGGAGGTGAATAATTGGGCTTTTAAAAGGGGGGCTGGGAGAGAACAACATACACACCACAAAGAAACTGATAGGAAGAACAAGGACAAACAACTCGGATGGTATAAAATTGATGCAAACGTGATACGATAACAAAATATATGATAAATTCTAATAACCGTCTCCCAAATGTTCACTGTTAGATGCATCAAGATATGTTTTCCATTTTACATCTCAATATCTCTCTACAAGCCTTGAGAGAGGCTGACAACATTTTAGTCTCAAGTCACCACACAGCACACATACATGGCCAACTCTACTCTCAATTGGACAATTACACTGTGTGTTTGGGCGCGAGCCAATCACGCATGTAGGACAAATTAAGTGACCAATGGAGGATTTCCATCTAGGTCAGCATCTTTTATTCAGGAGGCACGCGTACACAGTTACATGCCATCCCGCCCCGGGGGCCCTGCGGAGACCCACTCTGCCACAGAGAGATGGCCCACCATTTTGTTCCGTTTTGAAAATGATCTCCATGCATGAGGTTAGCTGGGGGGCCCACAAGCTCTTCCCTTTGTTGTGTATCCCAGTTTGGATATTTCCCGGCTGGTGAATCTTTGTGTGTGTGTGTGTGTGTGTGTGTGTGTGTGTGTGTGTGTATATGCATGGTCCCTGGGTGCATTTGCATCTGCGTGTGTGTGTGTGTGTTTGTGTATACAGTATATATGCATGGTGCCTGGGTGCATCTGTGTGCGTGCGTGCGTGCGTGCGTGTGTGTGTGTGTGTGCATGTGTGTGTGTATGTTTAATGGGGGCTTTGCTCAGTGCAGGGGAGAACACGATCTCGATGGAGACATCCGATGCCCACTCTGTGTATGAAACTGCGGGGCAGTGCTGCTGAGCTTGAGGAGAACACTCCGCCCAATAACATCTCAATCTGTCCTCAGCGTATACAGCAGTCCACGCTCCACAATACAAGCCCTCACATGTTTGCACAGTGCGCACAGGATGGAGAGAGGCACTCATATGTCCTTGAGTAAAGCAAGGTCAGAGGTAAAACATGGCATTTACTGAGGTCAGAAGAGAGTCTGTCTCTGGGGTCATTTCCGTGAACTTTCGATGACCCAGCACTAGAGCACAGTGCGGTGATGCATGACTAATCGTTTATTCCTAACCCTTATACGCGCATACGCTTGTCCAGGGAATCATACTGTGGGAGGAAACCGGTGTGCCAGTTGGATGGGGCTTGTGAAACACATGAGCTGTCAAACACACAATTAGCGAGCAACACCTGAGAAATATCAGCAAACTGAATGCACACAAGTATGTAAAGTTGCTTATCAGCCTCGATGATGATGCCACTGCACCAAAATGGAAAAAGCCGTCTCTCAGCTGTTGGTTTCCCTCCACAGACTTACAGCAGCAACAAAGCAACTAGGCAGTGTGAGAGAGAGAGAAAGAGAGAGAGAGATAGAGAGAGAGAGAGAGAGAGAGAGAGAGAGAGAGAGCAAGAGAGAGAGAGAGAGAAATAAACAGAAGGAGAGAAAGAGAGAGAAAGAAAGAGAGAGAGAGAGAGAGAGACTGGGAATGAGGTTGCTATAGTAACCATCCGGTGGGTCTGAACTGTTTCTCACTGGCGTTCATTTCATCATATTGAGCCTCTGTCTCTCTCTCTCCCTCTCTCCCTCTACTCTCACTTTGTTTATCCCTCTCTTTTCCCCCTCTCTCTCTTGGCTCTCTATCTCTCTTATCTCCTCATCTCCCTCTCGTACTCTCCCGCTCTCTTCCGATCTGCCCCCCCCCATCCTCTCTTCTTCCCATGAGCTCCCTCACTTTCCTTGGAAAACGACAAGAGTGTTTCATGTTAATGCAGAGTGGTCTCCCTCTCTCTGTCTGTCTGTCTGTCTGTCTGTCTGTCTGACTGTCTGTCTGTCTTTATGTGTGTCTGTCTGTCTGTATCAGTCAACAGTCCCAGCTGTTAAAACTGGACTCCTAACTTATCCACACACAAACAAAACATAAAGAAAATGTTCGTTATATGGGGAATAAACACACAAACTGCAAACTGGCCCCAGATTCTGGGGTGGGATGAGGCATGGTATGTTCATGGAGATGAGCAAAAGCTGGACCAATATCTGAAAGGGAACTTGCTTGAAAGACTGACGTCAATTGCAATCAAGGTTTAACTGCGAACAAAGTGTTTTTTTTACCATCACACATGGCCATAGAGAGGGTCTTTTTGGTCAATTGTTCTGATTCAGCAGCACTGCCCAAAAAACTTGACGTAAAAACCCCACTTGAGAGCAGACAGAATATTCTGCTGTAGTATCTAAAGGGAGATTTTTTCCAACCAGGACTGCATTTCCATTTCGCTGTTATCAGCGGTCGTCCTTGTGAATTCCCAGCAGAGTCTCTATCAGCAACACAATACCTGATCCCAATGCTAAGCGAGCTTGCCCACCCTACACACGTGTATGCACACATACAGGAACATACTGTATATTCGTGCAAACATAGAAACAAATATGAACGAATACACCAACAACCGTACATGAACACAGACACAAATGCACACACACGTAGACACACGCATACACATGCAGAAGAATGATATGCAAATGTTGCCAATGACCATTTGCATGCCATACACATGCTAGGACTACATCATACAAAGCCCATTGATTCAGAGAAGAGGTGATTTTCCCATTGGGTGGTTTTGCACCCAGGGGTTACAGCAGGCTTTTCCCCTGCGCTAAGCATAGAGGGAAGACCAAGGTCAGACTCAGGGGAGAGGAGCAAAGCATGGGGCTTTTCTCAGGGACAACTGTGTGGGCATGTCAGAGGAGTGTGTATGTGTATGTTTATGTGTGTGGGTGTGTGTGTGTGTGCGTGCGTGCGTGCGTGCGTGCGTGCGTGCGTGTGACTAAAAAGGAGCTGGTAAGGTGTGGTTTCCCTCCTTGTGTCAGTGACCTATGAATGCTCTCTGTTATTCCCTCCCTCTCCCCTGCCTCTCTCTCTCTCTCTATCCATCTCTCCTTCCCTCCCTGCCTCCCTCTCTGTGTCCCTCTCCTTCTTCCTCCTTTCTTCTTCTTCCTCTTCCTTTTCTACCTGTCAGAGCTTATGTAACCTAACAGCTATCCGCATCCAGACTCCTGTCTGCCCCCTTTCACAACACCAGTGATTTGTCTCTCAGTCCCCACTACAAAAACCTATTTGCCACAATGTTACCCAAATAACAATCAACTTATTTAAAAGCCTTAATAAGAAAGATTTAAGAATCTTACTCCCTATCTATTGTAATGTGTCATTTTAAACCTTTCTCCCGCCAGCGATGTCCACCCAGCCCCAAGTGTGCGGTTGAGTTTCAACTTATCCTAGCAGCCTGTATCTCTGCGATAATCGCATTAGGATTGAACATCTAAGCCCTATCTAGCTATGAGGCTTTGTGAGATAAACACATAACCTGAACTGAGACATAACTGTATGCTTATCCAAGAATACTGTTCAGAGACCCTGTAGATACATTCAGCCAGAGATGTATCATAATATCGTAATAAACTGATAAATCATGAGCTTGGAATTATATGGTCTATCTGACTTTTTTTTTATATCAAAATTGAGTTATCGACATATTTAGGATCTTTGAATGTTACTTTAAGGTTATGTGGTCTTTTAAAAAACTTGGGGTTAAATATTTAAAAAGATAGACAGTATATAAATCAATATAGATAGAACCTTAATTCCAAGCTCACCAAATGTCTCTTCATAGATTTCCACTGTGATATAATATGCACAACGTGGCCGCAGGGGGTAAGGGAGATGGACAGCGAGAAAGTACATCTGCATGAAGCACACTGGGTCAACACTTTGTCACTCATACTTTATGTCATACATTTTTGCAAGGGATGCACATACAGGAGAAATTCAGCTGGATATGTAGGATGAATTCAAACAGACTGGCTCAGGCAGAGGCGAAGGACTGGAAGAACTTCAGATCACAGATTGTGACCAGGCTAGACCGCTTCCTCTGCTCTGATCCCACATCACTGTTGCTTTATTCAGCTTTTATTCCTAGTCCAGCTTTAGCGGAAACAATTTGAAACATATACTAGTAGACCATGCATCCCAGTATGAACAATTTCTGTTAGTGTTAATCACAGGTATTGATTTTTTTTTTTTTTTTCAAAGGCTGTACTTGTAAGGAAATATGACATTCGGGTAGATGATTTTACTGCTTCTAAGTAACCAGCCTAGGACTTTCTCTAAATATTTCAGTCAAATAAACTGATGCCAACCATTGCCACTGCTTTCTATAGCCCCTGTGAGTTACTTTCTATCTGCATATTTCATTATATCGCCTCCCAGCTGCTTTTGATGTATCTAACTTCCCAGTCTAACAAAATGGCTCTTGGATTTTGCAGGGAAATGAGCAAGAGAAGCATCACTGGAACAAATGAAAGCACAAAACAGATCAGCGAGCTGCTGTTTGTAACAGTAAATGTCCTGGTTTTACAAAATATTGTCACTAGCATTTGACCAACATGAGTTTCTGAAGGCTGCTACTGATACCAATTTTATTTTTTTAATAATAATAATAATTATTATTATTATTAATAATAATAGTGCATACTTGTGTTGAATCCAATCAAAATGTTGCACTGCAGATTCAGGTTAAGGATTTCCCATAGACAAACAGTGAAATATTGATCAATTATACATCAGTTTTGTAATCAAACAAACTGCCTAATATCCATCATACCAGAGGCAGATGACACTGATATTGGCAAACTGATATATCAATCAAAACCAAATTGTCACAGCAGATTTTCAGGTGTATGTTAATAGGAAAATCCTACAGGTTTGATTTGGTATAGGAGTGTGTTATGGATTTGAGGGGGATTATGTACCCTCAGTTTAACTACTGTTTAGAAACTGACCCAGCGTTAAGACTGAGCCGAGCCACACTGGGGCCGCCCACACCACGCCTTCACTGCATTGTTTTGGATGAAAGAATCCACCACACCGAAAATCATAAACCATTGCGCTCTAAATGTAACATATAGCAGGCTATCAGCCTCTATGAGGGGGTAGGCTGCTATCCAATACTGCAGTAGCACCATTGTCATGGTTGACTGCCGTCTTGGAAGAAGGGACTATTTTGGCAGGATAATGCGGTCACGCCACACAGTGAATAGGGGGTCTTGAGAGAAGAGGGCAAAGATAAGAGAATGGAGAACATTCCATTAAAGATAGCGATGGTATCACACTGTGGCTCAGGGAGGAGGATTCTGCACCGAACCCACCGCAGCACCCATCGAGTGCAAGGTGCATCTGTTACCATGGTACCCGGCCCAGGCAGCCCCTTTCATGTCTGTCAAGACTGGGGAGAGAGAGAGAGGGAGAGAGAGAGAGGGAGAGAGAGAGACTAGCAATATGTTAGTCTGGCTTACAGTTAGAGCTGAAACGGACATGCGTGTGCCTATGTGTGTGTATGTACAGCATGTATGTGTTCCAAGCTCACATCCCGGTGGTCCACGCTTAAGATGCTGTACGCTGACAGAGGCTCGTCACACAACATGAATCATTTAGTCACCACAGCAGAGTTGGAAATGTCACGTCTCATCAGTGTTCCCCATGCCTCGGTGCCCCTGCACCGTTTATGTCTCTGGCAACTGAGTTAAAGGGAGGACTTGGTTAAAGAGAGGAGCTGAGATTGTAGATGCAAACAGCCATTTATTGTGTTGGGGTGCAGTGGTGTACAGTGGCTCCTGAATCATTTGCACACTGTTGCATTCTGTGGGATTGGACTGTTACTGTCAAAGCTCAGTCTCTCAAGTCTCCTTTAGGCAAATCACCACAATGTGTGGAGTCTAAATTCTCGATGGGAATCTTTCTGCCGTAGCGGTCTCCTTCCATATCTGATCTTTCCAAGGAATGGGATGCTACTTTCTCACAGTGGAAAATACTGACTTGACCCTCCTTGGCGGCCAGATAGGCAATCCAAAGACAGCAGTGGAAAATGTACAAGGAACATATCCAAGTCAACCACGCCATTTGCTATTGTCTGTATTCTTTCTGATACAAAACTATATTTTGTGTTCTCACTACAGTTTTGAAACAGTCAATTAACATCAAGTAGATCATTCCTCATTGCAAACCACAATCAACACTAAACAGTCAGTCATACTTCTTCAGAATCTTTATTACAAGATATTAGGCCACTGTACAAATCAGTGAATCGTACAGTACAACGCAGAATTAAGACTGTTTCTCAAGGTTTGTCATTCAAAGCTGTATACGAGGTGTTTCAAGAATACACAAGAGTTTCAGAACTTCTGCCATGCATGCATGATTCCATATTTGCCATGCATGAGTTGGTATTTCAGTGTTTAAGAAAGAGCCCTAAAAAATGGCAACCAAATAAAACAACTAAACTGTATGAGTAAATGTATAAAGCACAAAAAAGAACAAGTTGTCCGGTATAGTATATCCCTCTTTGAGATTTGGCACACACGATAATGCACAATGCAATATAAATAGTTTATCAATAGGGTGTGTACAGTCAAGTTACAGTATCAACCAATCCAGGTGAAAGCCTGGGAAGCTTACAAACAGGTGGGAGGTACACTGTATATAAATGACTCTTTAGCTGCAAAGTATGGTAACAAAAAACACTCAGGCAACATCGAGAATCATAAGTTTAAAAAAAAGGAAATCACGTTCATTCGGTCAGAATTTTCTCGACATACAAAAACACTCCCTCAGGCCTTAAGTCACTGCAAAAGACGTATTCCAAAGGGTCAATAAATAAGGTCTTCAATACAGACAGAGAACAACAAACCAGTTTACCGCTTCTCACTTTGTGCAAGAAAATAAGGGCTACCCTTTCCGTATTTACAAACTCTGTTATTCATTTGCCCTCGATCAAAATGAAGAGCAGAAAGAATGGTACCATAGGTTTGATTGATAAGATATAGGAGAAGTGTGTGCTTTAGGTTTTAGATTATATTCATTTCTGTATCCTGTCCCTGATTTCTGCATTTCGACAGCGTCGCCTCCTTCCGCCACCTCCTTCCCCCCCTCTTGTTGTCTTCTCCCGCTTTTGGATTAATGGCGAAACCCTGCAATCGAGGGTGTGTGTGTACATGTGTTTATGTGTGTGTGTGTGTGTTGGGGGGGTCCACCTGGGGGTCTCTTTCGCTACCATCTCCCGCCCCTGCCAGTGTGTGTCACCCAGATGGCCGTGACTGACTGGGAGAGGAGGGTGTGGAAGTGCTGCTTGCTGCCACATGAGAGAAAGTGCTTATATACAGTGTCTTTGGATTAAAACTGGTAAATATCGCCATAAAAAATTTCAAGAGTGTCTTTTGGGGGTGGTGAGGAGAGCGCTCTAAGCCTCCGCAGGGGTCTTCTCTGTTCCATTTTTCAGCGCTTCGTTGTCGCCGTTCTCATCCTCGATCACAACTGTGGATGACAGGGGAGAGAGTTAATGAGGGGGCTCATCTTGGTGTGGCGTCTTGAAAATTCACCACCGACTGACAGGAGGGCATGAAAGCCCAGAACCATCAGCACTGCACTGCATGAGCAAGAGTGCTGTGTGCATGTATGAGAGAGCAAGAGCATGCAAAAGAGAATGAGAGATGATTGTGTGTGTGTCTGAAGCAAATCTGTGAATGTGCATGTGTCTGAATTTCTATGTGCCTTCTCGCTGTGTGCCTACAGAGAGGCAAGTCCTGCATGTTTGCGTGAAACTGTGCATGTGTGCAATTGTGGGTCTGTGCATGAACGTGCCATCTCAAGTGAGCCTGATTTTTAAAGGATCATCTCCTATCAGGAATGCAGGACACACACAAACAGACACACAAAGCCTGTACTTATCATGCAAATATAAATCATACTGATATGGCATATGAATCTCAATCATGCCAACCATTCATTCAGGAGGGGGCATTCAGCACAACTCTGTTTGGCAGCATTCAGGAGGCATTTAACAGCACGCACTGCGCATCCAACTTGTGTTGCAATGCGAATAGAATATAAAAAAAAAAAAAAAAAACATAGATCCTACACGCATGCAGGGAATAGGCTATTCCTCTGAATCTAACACTCTGCTGAAGGTTGTGGCAAGGCAACGGTGTTGCCTATCTGGCTTCAAATGGAGAGATCCTTCATTGTGGTCCACAATCAAGCTATGTGCGCATTGAAAACATTACCATACAAACGAAAACGCCTTAATTACATAATTACCCCGTTTGCTCCTGCCTATTTGTCCGAGTTTCGGCGGGCGTTTGTTCTGTGAGCCATTGAAGAAGTTGTTGGTGTCTTGAAGACGACAGGTGAAGGAAAGGTGTCCCTCGTCGCCCTCATTTCCATAATGACTCATTTTTTCTTCGTTGAAAGGCAGCACTTCCGACATCTCCAAAGGCGTCTTTATCACCAAGGCGCACAAACTAAAATGAATAGCTCGACGTCAAGCTTGTACTCGGCCGGCTATTACAAACAAAAGAAAAAACAATGTAACCTGCTGACACGATCTAGCCCTTTCTGTTTACCTCGAAGACACGTGTCTGTCCCCGTCGGTGCGCAACAGAAATAACATTAAATTAAAATGTCCTCAATTTCCCCGCTCGATGAGCTTCGGCAACATTATTCAAAATTTCCAGAGGTCTTTCTGTGCGTATTGCTTTGGAAATGGAGGCGCATGTACAATACAGCCGTGGAGCGCCCGCTGGTTTCGAGCGGCTGGACCCGTCGCACGGAAAATCTGAGGAAGAAATGCAAATTGAGGCGCGATGCAAAACACGGATCCCAGGGAGACCTGGCGAGGGAGCTGTATGGGGGTTTTCTGGTGCAGCCTAGAGAAGCTTCCAGTTGGAGCCGTGGTGTAATAATGCTCCACTCTCCGGGATCTAGATGCAATCAAACAAATTGTGATTTTATATTCAAGGATGGCACACAATACTGAATCACTTTAGATCTTTTGAAAATGCTGCGTACGCGTCAACAAAGGCCACTCAACGATTTCAGAGGTGTTTAGTCTTAAAACCTGTTATGCCAAATTTTACGATTTATTAGGCTATGGGGTTTATGTGCAGGCTATGGAGCCACCGAGTGAGACCTCACCAGAGGATGGCAGCATTTTCATAGGCTATGATGTGACCAGTGGCCCCATGGCGTACTTCCAATTCCATCCCTACAGCCTTATTGTTCACATCCTTTCAATAAGATGCAAACCAATCTATCTGCGTTGATGTCAGGTGAAATGGAAGCAGGGGTGAGGCAGAGCATGGCTTGCACCTGCGCTGATTTAAAGGCTTTTCACCACAGTTTGGTGTTTGACAGGCCTCCCAAATGTTGGAAAACCTATAGAAATATGGTTTCAAGTCATGGGGGTTACATAGAAAAGTGGAAAATAACTACAATAACATGGACATGTTCCTCCCCCATTACCACCATTTTCAAATTGGCTCCTCCAGATTGATCCACAGCCATAAAATATATGTACAGATTAAATATATTTAGTATTGCTGAAATGACCCGACTCCAGGCATTTTGATAATGTTGATAATGAGGTCAGTTATTGATAATGTCCTCAAAAGTGCTTTTCTAAAAACATTTGGGAACTTTTATGGGGACAATGTGTTTACTCACATGTTAACCTGCTCACATGATACACTGAACAATGTGATCAGAGGGTTGCTTGAAAACTGGCTTAGTGTTTGCTTTGTTAAACAAAGACCCCTGGGATTTTCTTGAGGCACGGACAAATCCCCCTTGGATTTACCATTCATTAAAGTGCTGGCTGTAATGTTTACATAAATAAGCCTTATAATGGCACTGCAGCATAAAGGGATGATGTTACAAAACAGATATGAGGGAGATAGCGATGGATGGGTATTAAATCCTGACATAGACTATCATTTCTCACAGGAACTTAACCAAATATCATTTTACAGACAGAGGAATGAAAGGTGATGAAACTAGATATCTGTGTCTGTAGCGGAGCCAACTTCAATATGCCGTCAACTATTCATAGAGGAGGTACAGTCGTGATACTGACACACCTCGCCCCTTTGGACTTAAAGAACTCGTGCTACCACTGACAGATTTTATCAGAGGCTCATCTTTCATATGAGAACATCTCAATACCAGCTGAGTTCCCTGTAATTACAGGATAAAGGCACCAGAACTGGTTTCTATTTGGGGTGTTTTAACTCTTTAGTAAACAAGAAAAAAAACAAGAAAAACAACCTAGAATTACAACACCTGCCAGTTTTGGATGTCAGACAGACAGAGGCAAACACTCAAGGCATTTGAAAGGATTTTAGATATATTTGAACCAGAAATTATAGTGCATGGTGTGGCTGAATGTGTAGGAAAGTCTACCAAAATGGACTATACTACTATTACAACTAGTGACAGTCTGACACAGATCAAAACCTTTAAATGTGTCAATTTATTTGCATAAAAAGGGAATTTTTATAAACTTAACACCTTACAGTGAGAATTCAGGAATGTTTCTGATAAAGTGCTTATTCCACATTGCGGTGGATCCCCACAATGTGCTGGCAGAGGCAGATGTTCACAACTGGACAATTTGCACTGTGGGACAGATATGACTTCACACCAGGTGGTCCCCATTTTTATGTACCAGGTCCCTTAGATGGTGATACACTTTAAACATTTTAAGGTGATGTAAACTGCAGGAAGATTTGGATATATTTTCTAAAGAACCGTGTAAGAGCTTTGAAACACTCCATGCCAGGTCAAATATTTTCAGGGCAATGATCCTTTTAAGGCAAGTTGCATTAATACATAGCTACTTTCATCATCATAGTTTTGGGCTTTCCTCTAGGGTTGCACACAGCGTAAGTAGGAGCTATAGATGGTTCGGTCTATCCACCGGCGGAACTTGGACACAGCTGTGTAGACTCCCGGAAACTTGGCATCACCGCAGCCATTGCCCCAGGATACCACGCCGTAGACACGCCCCTCGCACACCAGCGGCCCGCCAGAATCTCCCTGGAAAGACAAGACCACACCCTCTCTCGTTTGCCATGCCAATATATGCCTCATGGAAAAACCAATGGTTTGAGTGTCTCATAGTTTTTACTGTAAAGGTGTTGTAACGTCCTTGATGGGCGTTAAAGGATACAGTAAATTAGAAAAGGTTTCTGAGAAATGGGGCCCCAGATGCAGTTTAGTTTCAAAAAGATTGAACTACCTCCTGTGGTTCAGATGCTGCTTGACCCAGTCTCAGCCAAGTTGGGTCACTTGGTATAGAGGGGGGCTTTAAAGCTGCACTAGGCAAAATTTATTTGTAAAAAAATACACCCATCTTTTCGGCCTAACGAATTGAGGCTGCAACAGAGAAGACCTTCCCACCCCCCCCTACCTGAGACACTGTAAATTCATGCAATTTGCCTAAATTAATGTCATGTATCGGGCATGGACACTCCCGGTAAATGTAATTGAAACTTAAGAGCAAAATACAAGTGTCTCCTAAACGGCAGCAAGCAGACCAGACTCACCAATGATAGCTGAACCTGCTACGACAATATTTTTTCATCATCTCCAACCCCATCAGCCACTAAGAAGAAATTTAGGTCTGAGGAATGTCTGGTTTACTGACATCATATGAGGGTAATGAAGTCCTTCAAACTTTCAAAAATCCAAACAGTTATCTCTTGCTGCCACTTGGGAATGCAACATAGTTGTAGTAGTACATAGTACAAAGTTGCCTAGTACAGCTTTAAATAGCACTTTTTAATTTACTACTACATCTACAACTGCTAACAATCTGAGGCTAAATAAACTGTTATATTCCATGTCAAATTTCATATACATGTTTGGTCCTCAGTCCAATGGTATGGGCTACAAGTCTCTCATTATACAAGTAGAGAAATCTGAGCATTTGAGTCCTGGCTCATGCTATGCTGTTGCTTTCTTTCTTCATTGCTCTCCTGTCTCCCGTGCAGCAGCTATCGTAAACTAATAAAGTTCTTGAGGGTGGACTGCCAGCTCTCCTTAATAAAAGGCAGTAGCCACACCAGTGCTCACATAATGAACCGTACATCCACATGCTGTCAAGGGGGTGAGCTTCCCAGAACTGTCTTATTGTTCGCTCCAGTGTAAGCCGATGACTTTGTGCTATTCGATACACATTGGGAACCCGGGCCAGTACTTACCGGTACCTTGGAGACATGGGTGAATTGACTGCTTCAAAATGGATTTAATGACTTTTCAAATATTGATTGATCTCGTTTGTCACACTGGGACCCATTGGACAGCCCTAAAAGTGCAAACCCTGACTCGCCTTGCAGCTGAAACAGTTTCAAGTAAATGCTTGACATCACTGACAGGACTTAAAGAAGTACTGTTCGCAGTCTGCTCTTGTACCTTGCAGGCATCCTTTCCACCAGTGCTGGAGCCAGCGCAGATCATGTTTGCTGTGATGTTTCCATTGAAAGACTCGCTGCTGTTACACCTTGCAGTGGAGACAATGGGCACTTTGACCGTCCTCAGGGTGAAGGGGGCCTGGCCTCCACCCAGACTGGTGTAGCCCCACCCAGACACCCGACACACTCGGCCCTCTATCATCCCGGTGCCCTGCCTGGGGAGGGGGGCCAGCGACACATATTTGTTCAGCACCATGGGGGCCCGCAACTGGACAGAAATTCAAAAGGACAGTTACTGAGTATAAAATTTGATATATGTATTGTTATGTGGTGTTTTCTGTCTGTGTGCTGTTTCAAACCTGTTTAAAGAATTGTTGGTAACATGAGTTGATAAAAGAGACTATTGATTATAGCCAGTTAATGTTGCAGGTTGCTTGTTCATGAGGTCAAACAATCCGGGAAGCACAAAAGTACACAACTGCTACTAAATCTGTCAGAATGTCCAACAATGTGCTTTACTATTTGAATAACATGTGCGATGTCCTGCGTTCTAACTTTATTAGTATAATATTGATAATATGGTACGGCCAAATCTCTGTACTGTTCTGCAGTACCTTGATGAGCATGATGTCGGCATTGTTGGTGCTCTTGTTGTAGAGGGGATGGGCAACCAGGCTGTGGGGTTTTGAGTACTGCTCAGTGCCCTCAAAGGTACTTATGGTGTATTCGCCCGCCACTATCATCATGTGCTCTGCCCTAAAGGACAAGGGAACGTCACATTTATCAACAAAGTAGAATATGATGCCAGATTTGAGCATTATTAGACACTATCAACATCTATTCCGAACAGAAAAGGAAACAAAAACAGCATGTTAAACAACACAAGTAGGAGCAAACATGATATATTTGGTCATGATTGACTTTCGGTTTTATCAGATAGTATACTGTCAGACAGGAGAGATGGGGATGAGGGGGAACAACATGCATTACAAGTTGTGACCTGGATACAAACCCACAACATAGTGACTATATGGACTGTGCCACCAGGACCCCACTGTTCTTTCTTTAAAATGATCAAATGTGGTTAATTCAGACCAAATCAATAACATTTCATCCTCTCAGGTTTTGTTACAAGTGACAGCAGAGGGCTTTACCAGACGTGTGTGTCTGTCAGGGAACAATGGCTTACTGTGTTCACGCTGGGACACTATGACAGAAACACAGCCCATTTCCTGGATCTGGACAAGATCACACCTCACACATACACACACACACACACACACACACACACACACACACACACACGCACAAAAACACACCCCAATGATGTGCCAAGGTCAGCTGACTTGACCGTGTCTGTGTGCTCTTTGACTTCCCGACACTCTGTACGGTTAACTTTACATCATGACTAAGCAACTTCTTTTTGACGTTACCTACCCGTAGCAGAATGTGTGTTTGCTTTTAGACATCTGTTGGGCCATCTGCTCACAATATGAAATCATGCCATGTTAGCCTCTACACAGTGACTGTTACAGATTGCACTGAAAAAAAAAAAAAACTCCCAAGCATTTTCCCAAGCATTATTTTGATGTTTTTTTGGCAGAAGAATGTAATAGCCTATGCAAGTGTTTCAAAAACAATTTGAGCCTTGCATTAAGCAAAGTTCAACCACCACTCCTGTCATGTTATAGTTCAGAATCGTGATCATGATGCAATTTTTTTTTACAAAGACAGGTTGTCCATTACTGTATGTAACATCCACATATCAATGTTGTCAGGTGAAAATCTAATATCTCCAAAATGTCAACTTTTCAGGAGCTAAGAAAAACAGCCCTGTTTTTAATGTGATGACAATGCACTTTTCAGGATTGCAGAATTTTCTCAACCCATGTAGGCTAATCCTGCAATTGAAGTTAAAACATGAAAATCACCAAAACTGTATGCTTTCACCCGACAGTGACGAACATGGTAGTGCAACAGTGCAAATTCATCAGCCTGCTCTTGATATCTGCTATTGAACATACTTACCCAATGTTACAGTGTGCTGCGGTCAGCACCCAGTACTTGTGCACCAGTGATCCACCGCAGAAGTGTTGGCCCTTGGTGCTCTGCAGTGACACAATATATTTGATGGAGTTGGGTGCAGGGGTGTAGCCACCCACTATGCGCTCCTGCATGAGCACCTTGCCTGTATGGAAACACAAACATTGTGCTTTATATGACAAGGAGGAAAAAGAGGCTGTGGCAGCTGGAAATACAGTTGTTGAAGTGCGGTGGGAAATTGTTCCATGTCGATGAAACATGCTTGCAAAGCCGTTGGGGAGTGGAATGAAAAGCAACTTTCCTAAAAAGTTAGCTTCCCCTGCTTTTGTAGAAACTTCACATGATCATGTAATCCGAAACTGAAATGGTTCCTTCGTGCTTTGTGAAAACTCTGATTACTACACATTTACAGGAACTGCTCCACAGGTATGGATTTCACTCAGGGTTAAAAAGTCCATCCTATAAATCATGGAAGAGCTTCAGGCAACAATGGCGGACATAAAGAGTGAGGCGCTCTAATCCCCCTCAAGCCCATTGACCTGGGCTAACAATTAATGGTTTTCTGTCACCTGGGAGGCCACAGCGTAATGGAGGTAATCCAATATGACCTGACCTTCTAGTGTCACCACCTCACCCTGGGCTTTGAAACATTAGAGTGAGGGCTTGCCATGCCTGGCATTATGCAACAGCTCAGCTACAGTACATGGGCCTCAGGCTAGGAGACATGACAGCAACAGTAATAGTAATAGTCATTTCCTTAACACTGTAGAGGAGTGTGTGTGATCTCAAGTGTTGACCCCTTTATAAAAAACACTATAAATTCCAAAGAAGAGGAAAACAAAAAAAACAACAACTCTTGTCTTTAGAAATTGAGCTAACAGGTAAATTCTAGTTAAAATATAAGCTTCAGAAATAACTTACAGTACCTACTGTTCTATAAGCAACAATAACAGAAAGATGACACTTCTTAAAACTTACAGCCCCACACTCTGTCCATCTAACTCCCTCTTTAGTTTGTTGAATGAAAGACATTGAGACCGGTCTGGCCACAAACATCAAAGACCCCTCACAAGTGAACGGAACAGAAGTCAGCAGAATCCACCATCTAAACCTGAACAAAGCATCATGTTCATGTCCACGTTCACGCATCTGCAAACGATGTACTCACAGTCGGCAGCCAGGAGCTCCAGCAGCACGCTGCAGAGACACAGCAGCAGGTTCATGATAGCAGTAGAGGTGTCGGGGTTGGATCCTAGACCATACCAGCAGCTGAACTCTCCACACTGCCGCTGCCCTCCGGTCCTGTCTGCTGGCCTGGCCACAGCATCCACTCCGCTTCCTGAAACAAAAGGAGTCAATCTCATCAGCCTTTATCCTCGGGTTTCCTCTGGGAAAAATAAATAAATAAATAAAAGTTTTCAGTTTCATTGTTCCAACAGTATAGGATTGAGAGAGAGAGAGAGAGGGAGAGCGAGAGAGAGAGAGAGAGAGAGAGAGAGAGAGAGAGAGAGAGAGAGGGAGAGAGGGAGAGAGAGAGAGAGAAAGTTCACCTTCAGAAACTGTCCTCCCCCTTCAACCCACCACTATCACAACTCTTTTTTCCTGACCCTCCTGACTTGTCGAAAGGCCTTACATTGTTGCCATGGCAACCGAGGGTACTGTGCTGAGCTGGTTCATCTATACTGTATCAGCATGCCCCGTCTGTGTCATCATCGCAGCTTATCCCCGCTGAAATGTTTCAATGGCCTACTGTGTGTGTTTGTGTGCGTGTGCACTTGTGCGTGTGTACTCGTGTGTGTGTGTGTGTGTGTGCATGTGTGTGTGTGTGTGTTCTATGCACTTTGTCGTGTGTCTGTGGGGAAATTCACGAATATGAGGACTGAGTCAAGACAACAAAGAGGTATTCTAGGCAGCGGAGATCACACAAGTGTCTCTCTGTATGAGTATGAATCATCAATCATCACTGAATCTATGTCTGCAGCAATAATAACTCATTATCATTAGCATAATCATCATCATTATCATCACCAGCCTTCTGGCAAGTCAGCATCATCCACAGCATGGGAGGAGAATCTCGCCTGACCTTCTCTTGTCCCACATTTAGAGGTAGCTGAATAATTGATGCTTCACCCAGCAGAATGGGAGAGACAGCTAAGTGTGGCCTCCCACTGTGAGGTATTTCCTGGCCCAAGACTAGGCTGACTTCACAGATATTTGTTGTCCCATTCACCTAGTTTCATTGAGAAACCGCTCATGCTTGACATGTTGCGGACTGGTGGCAGCTATGTAACTTCATATCCTGGCTTTAGCCGAGGAAAGGATTGGCGAAGGAAATGAAGTAGCTGAACCTCGCCCTGGTGAACACACACCCAACAGCTTCCCTTCACCTCAGACAGCATCGAATCTGTCTAATTTAAGACTGATGGGCATCATGGTGCTGCTTCACCAACATTCAAGTTGTTTTCCATATCATGAATGAGGGAAAAGCAAAGATGACCAAAGCAAATATTGTGAAATATTTTGGAAATATTGCAAATATTCTGAATGTTTTGGAAATATTTTGTCTGATGATTTTTAATGCAGAACTTTAATAAGAAAAGACAGTTGTGAATAGAATGTCGTTGTCCTAATTGTTTCCATGGATTGTCTTCATTTTTAAGATAACACCTGTACTTGAGTTGTTTGAGCACAAACGTCCTCCTTGAAGGACACACTCTGCCACGTCTCACTCTTTTTTTTTTAACATGCAACAATGACTCTATTTGGCTTCATTGTGGAAAGCTGTCAACACAATGTGAGCGTAGGGTAATGCAGTGCTCAGATAGAGGGGCATGCCGCTTTTTTATATCAACACAAGGATCTGCATGAAGGAAAACAATCACTCTGTGGTAGCTATGCTTTGGTGTCATATCTGCTTCCCTCAGACATACTGCACATGCAGTTTTGTGGACTGGATCCATCTCACTCACACACAGACACACAAACACACACACACACACACACACACACACACACACACAGACACACACACCTCCTGTTTGCCACCTCAGATTAGCACCTAAGGGAGAGAGGCGCGCGCTATCACTTTTCACCCTCACGGTTGGAACGACACCTTGGGGAGTGCAGACAGTATGGAAGCCATGGGTGACGTCGCAACCCAACCAGCCCCTTTGTATACTGCAAGTCATGGGAACTCAATATGAAAAGAGAAAAGTGCTGGGAACCTGAATGAGAGAGACACCTGGGGAAATGGAAAAGACCATGGCAGTCATGCGTTATTACACAGCATGTTACTGTTGCATCGGACTAATTGGCAAATGGCAAAGCTTTAGCACCTGTGCATTTTGCCTTTCACCGGATCATCTTGTCCACCTCCATCTTGAGAGGAAAACAGCAGAAGACACAAAGCCATTTAGAAAGTGTGTTGCAGCTGTCTCTCCTCGCTCCTGTCTCATTTTAATTAAAATAAGATTCTTGCAAAAAGGGTTTGTGCAGGTGAAGTGTGTGTATTGAATACGTAAACCATGCTCTTGTGTGGTGTCTCTTACTCTGGCAAATTCCAACCTCCATATTGTATCTGATACCGGCTGATACCGTGATAAAGGGCTAATATATCATAATCACAATCATACAGCCTTTTGTCCTGCCTCTCGTAACATTACAGGATACAACAACAACATGTCTGAAGAGTATATTCTATCATTTTTCTGGCTTGTTGGGTTTCATCTCCCTAAAGATTTGCTTTCCTCCCATTGGTGGACAATAGGCTGAATATGTGAACACAAAGGCCTTAGAAGGAGAGACCTAATAAAGGAGAAGACTGTTGCTTTTGTCATCTACTAGGTCAGTCTCTGCTTTGTGTGTTTATGTGTGTGTGTGTGTGTGTGTGTGTGTGTGTGTGTGTGTGTGTGTGTGTGTGCGTGCGTGCGCGTGTGTGTGTGTGTGTCTGTGTAAAGAGAGAGTTACAGAGACAGAGTTGCCTTACTACATGATATATGTTGGACAATGCCAAGGGACAATGAGAGGGAGACGGTATAGTTACAGTATAAAAGCGCACAGCGAGACTTCTCAAGCTTTATGTCTGGGTGCGAGCAAAGTGTGTGACAGTGTGTGTGTGAGTGTTTGGATGTGGGATTCAGACTGCCTGCCAGCGTTTGTCTTCTCACTTGACTCTCAGTAAGGTGAGGTGGCCAGTAGGGCTCTTTAATGGATACAATTGGATAATCAATATCTTTGCATGATTAGATATTATTGATAGAATAATTAGCTGTGGGTCTGTGGGTTGAGGGTTATTGTGTGTCGCATGCATTGCAAGTGTTGCAAAATTATATGATTTTACGTAAATCAATGATTTATCCTCAAAGATTGCAATTAATCAAGGATTGATGTGTAGGCAGAAAATTTTAGAGTGACTGACTGATCCATAACACCTGTACTTAATCTGTAACTATAAACTGTAGCTAAAAACTGTAAACCACTGAACAAAGATGATCTCAGATTGAACATGCTTTTGAATATTGACATTTGCTACTTTTTAATTACAGCATATCCTCAAACAAAATGATAATGTTACTTTGTCATTATAACAGCACACAGCGTGCAATAGATCCAAGTGTTTCCCTCCATGGATATGCTAATTTCAAAATGGAAGGAGGTTTGTTGTCTATGATAATGACAACCTCTGGTGTTTCTCTTGTTGGTACCAAGCAAGATGACCATGGGTCCATCCTGTCATCTGTCACTGCTCCTGCTCGCTGTCAACATCGCAGGTAAGGAATGATGGCATCCGTACGTTTTTAACTTCTGAGATGGCAATCACACACTTTTGTAAGTCTTTTTACTTTTTAAACCATCAGTTACACAGGATGGAATCCATATACTGTACATCTACCTGAAGCTGTTTTTTGTGCCATTAAGTAGTATAGAATAGAAAAGAACAACTTCAATTAAATGAGTTGTATCTTTGACAGAGGCCTCCATTAAAGTGCATACACAGTTTAGAAATCGATTTAGCCTTGTGTTTTTCAGAGCCCCTGTCCCTCTACTCTCAGGTGTGTATGGGAAGAGAATCGTCGGGGGTCAAGAGGTCCAGCCCTACTCCATCAAGTACCAAGCCTCCCTCCAGTACAACAGGCAGCACTTCTGCGGGGGCACCCTCATCCACCCACAGTGGGTGGTGTCTGCCGCCCACTGCTGGAGACCGTGAGTTACTGCAGTTTCAGACCTGTGGCGTTCACACTGTAGTTAGGCAGCAGATTATATAATACTTCCATGGTAGGCAGCATTTCAACAGCAGCGTCCCCTGTCTGAGTGTTTGTACTCACAATATGGGCATGGGTGCATTTCAGTAGTCTGCAGTCATGTTTTTAGCTGATCAAGAGAGAAGGGATGAGGAATGTTATCTTAGTGAATAGGCCTATGCAGGTTTATGACATTTATAACATAGTTTTGCCATTCAGACAACTGGAGTCTCACCTTTCACATGATGGCAGGTCTGCAGTCGCTACATTGGATATTAAAGAGGAAGATCAGTAGTTTTAGAAGCCTATTATTTTGATCACCAATAAGCGTCCTCCCATGACATTCAAAGGAGTTTGACGATTGTATTTCAGTCACTGAGGAATTCAGCCATTTCTCTCAATATCACATGCAGGCTGTAAACTGTAGTAGCAGCAAGTATGAGTGTTAGAATGATTTCAAATGACTTCTATGCGACTTTGACAGAAATGGTGGATGGTTTGACCAGTGGTCAGTTGGAGAGGCATCTGAAGGAATCCTGATTGTTCCCTCAAGCCCTTTCCTGTGCTCTTGTAGGAGACACTTGATGACAGTGGTCCTGAGTGAGCACAGCTTCAATGTTGTGGAGGGCTTTGAGCAGGTGTTCAACGTGTCCAAAGTCATCACCTACTACATGTACCAGTACAGGACATTTGATAACGACATCGTGCTGATCAAGGTATGGAATCACTGTGGCACACCTTGTGGGTTGGTGTTTTAATGCCTGCTAACCCAGACACATAGCACACCTTTCTGAATCAAAGTTTGACCTGCTCATTTATCTGTGGCCTTTTTATTCCTGCCCTCCACCTATACTTGTTTATTCCTTCCTTTACGTTTTATTTCTTTCAATTTCTTTGAGTATATCAGTTGTGAATCAGTTGCGTAGACAGAAGAGTAGGTGTTTTGGATGAACAATAATCCTCAAAAGGACGTTGCTTTAGTAATGCAAATAAATTGTACAAGGCCTTTTTGAATGTTTGTTTGTTAAATTGACTGATTGACTGATTGATGGATATTTTCTGTCACACTCACTGATTGACCGACTGATGAACTGAATGGTCAGTTGGACCGGCCAGCGACCCTCAATAACATGGTCCAGCTGGCCAGTTTGCCAGACCCGACCACGCCCCCGTTGACCGGCAATACCCGGTGTACTGTCAGTGGCTGGGGTGTGACCCAGATCTACAACCGCTACCTGTCCCCCGTTCTGAGGGCCGTGGACGTGGACATCATCCCCAACTGCCAGTACTACTACTACTTCAGGATCACCAACAACATGATCTGCGCCGGCTCTCGCTTTGGAGGCAAGGACTCCTGTCAGGTGAGGGAGAAAGCCGGCTGGGGGGCAAACAAGAAAATTCAAAGAGGTCTGGGAGGGCAGGGCTGCAGGATGAGCAGGTTCTCCGGAGGATGGGGGTCATGTGAAGGAGCTGAGAGTTGGGTGGCCTCTTTGATTTCTGTTTGGGTCATTTCTTTTGGGGTCCCTGCAGCAACTCATAATGTAATGTAACTGATGGATAATGTAATAACTTGTCAAAATTTAAAAATGTTGCTCTAAACAGGTCAAAAATGGAATAAAACCTGTTAATGCAATAATTTCCAGACTCATGACAGACACAGTTAAATATACAGTATGTTACACCCCCTATGAAGTAATACTCACCTGGTAACACAATAATGAGATTTTCTTACATTATCTAGCAATTAATTGCATTAGCAACCCATTTAGTGGGGCATATTACATTTTAAGAGTTATCTGGAAGTTATTATAGTATCAGTTGCTACAGTCCTTTTATAATCTCATAAACCAAATTGAGAGAGCGAGGCTTGCAGATGAATCATCGTACACTTGTATTTGTCTTAAAGAAAAGTGGGCAGCCAACTCACTTTTAGTTATTTTTATTGATTTTGGCATTTGGAAAGTAGAGAGGGAGACACAGGAGAGAAAGTTCTGGCAGGATTTGATTCTAGATCAGATACAGGGGATTTAAAAGCCAATCAACAACCTCTAGGCATGTCAAACATTTGTTTTAGATTCAAATGTGTCATATTACCCAAACAAAGTACTCTATGACAATTGTATATTTTCCGTTTTCTGACTTCAGGGCGATTCAGGAGGGCCTCTTATCTGTAATGGTAAATTTGAGGGTATTGTGTCCTGGGGCATCAGCTGTGCCAACCCTTACTTCCCTGGTGTCTACACCAAGGTCAGAAACTACCTCCGATGGATCAACTGGATCATCCAGAGCAACAGCTAGTGAGACTTTGAACAACTAGCACCATCAACAGCTGACCAAACTCCAAATATGACTCTGTATTGTTATGGAGATTGTAATGGATCCCGATGGGACTACAGGTTTAAACGGAGAGTAAAAAGAGTTTTTTATTTGTCAATTTCAGACAGTATAAACAAAACAATTAATTCCTTATGACACACAAAGGAAACAAGTAAATAGTAAACATGTTGTCCCCCACCAGTGATGTAGTTCCACCCTTGGGTCAGTCAGTGATTGCTGAGTGTACTTGAAATATGAGTGAAATTGTATAAGCATTTTCGTATGGGACAATGAAAGGACAGATTGACCTTATATTTCTGTTGCCTACTCTCCTCAGAATTAGGCTTACAAGTTATATCTTGAAATGTAGTAACTGTAATTGTCCTGTTTTTACTCAATACAGTACAAAATATAAGAACTACAATACACAATAAATACAATCCGTACATTACACAATGTACACTACAATACAATTTATAATACAATATACAATATAACATACAACACCAGGAGCGTGAGTGTTATGAATAATATAAATGCTAAATGATAAGTGATATATGGTATTGCACAGTAGGTAAGAGGTAATATGATATAAGTAGTCACCACTGACGGCACAGTGGTAGTGCAGTGATGAGTGCAATAACAGTACAACAGTCCAACAACTGTACAATAACTACAGTGTCTTGTGGTTAGAGGTTTGCCCAAAAATTATCCATTGACTCTCACTTCAGCACATCAACCCAGTCTGATGTCTCCAAGTGTGTAGCATGTGTAGTCTATTATGTTACCTGTGATAACTTTAACTGTATTGCTTTACCACTGAGTCCCCATTCATTGTCCCCCACATTGTATGATAACTTTAACTGTATGACCTGCTTTACCACTGAGTCCCCATTCATTGTCAATGCCGCCCCCTAGTCAACGTTACAGTGTGACTAACTAACAAACGAACTAACTAATGGACGGAGACCGATCCATAGTCCCCCCTTTGGTGGGGGACAATGAATATGTTTGCTATTCTCTGAAAAGTATATCTATGATTGAGAACCCATTGGAGTATCAGCTGAAAAAAGTCAAAATTTAAAGACTCAGCTTATTACAGTGTTCCTCACATATGCACCTGAATGCATCGTTGTATTTCCTAGTTATTCTAGTGTTTCTTTAGAAAAGGGTGATGTGAACATTGCGCAAACCTTGGACAACACCCATGTCAGAGAAATGTTTTGTGTCACATTGGTCTTTCCAGACTCCATTTCTCCACTGACCCAGAGCCCAAAATAAAGAGAAAGAGGATGGAACAATAAAGATGAATATTTTCTCAAACTGTTTCTTCAGTTATTGGTCATCTGTCTTGGAAAAGATACATTTTGCCATGCCTGACAAACCAACGTCATAGACAATAGATAAGGAATAAAAGCAGTTAGGCTAATAATTTTCCAAAGAATATTGAATAATGACTCAGACGGTATAGAGACAGTCATACACAGTCATAGAGCTAGGTGTTATGTAACTTTCCTGACTATCCTGCACCCACCCCCCACCCCATACACACACACACACACACACACACACACACACACACACACACACACACACACCATCCTTCAATATCATACATGCACACACATGAACAACTTCACAAATATTGGCAATGACAGCAACCCATCCCATATCCTCATGCCGTTATTGGGGGGTGGACATCCAAGCAAAAGGGATTGGCTGTGCCAGCAGCTCCCTCCCCTCCCCTCTGTCCCATTCAGACATAAAGCTTGAGGAAATTGAGCTAGAACAGACTCACTCACTGACTCAGAGAGAACCACGCAAAACCCAACAGTCATCATGGAGGAAGTCAAGTTGAGAAGGCAGGGGGTGCAGAGTAAGGACCACGGTTTGAGGATGTTACCCCAGGAAAAAGTCAAAGACTTGATCCACTTGTCCCTGCAGGCAAAGGAGCATGCCTACTGCCCCTATAGCAAATTCAGGGTAGGAGCTGCTCTCCTGGCCCACGACGACCGGGTGTTCACAGGTAAGGAGGATATTATAATGTATAAAATGTCACAATGTTGAGATCAGTTGATGGGCTTGTCTATATGTGATTATTTGGTCACACTTTATTTGAATTGTCCAATGCTGATACTCAACTCACTATCAAGTGACTATAATGTGTCACTAAATATCTACTGAGTTTCAGGTGATACTCAAAATAGCATGAAAAGCTAGTTATTCAGTGTCTGGGTTAGAGTTAATGTTAGGGTCTAAGAGTTCAGGTTTCATAGTCTATAGAGATGCAGCAAATAGTGACAAATGACACTTTGTTGAACATCTACTTTTTGTCACCTGATAGTTGAGTATCAACATTAGACTATTCAAATAAAATGTAATAATTCAAGTTTTTAGTCTTTTAAAAACTAGAAAATCTAGAATTATGTAATATGTACCTTGAATTATGCATATATATATATCTAATATGTACTGTTAAAAAAAATTGCATAACGATTGTTCATGAATAGCTACAATAAACAACCAATGAGGTGTCCTCACATGGATAGAATAGGTAGGCTGTTATGTCTTGCTAAAGTCTGCTTTTGTGTGTCTTGTGCTTTTCCTGGTATCACCCTGTCCTATGGCTGATTGTTGATCAATTAAATCTAGTTAGCCTCGTTCTCTGTAAAGTGCCTTGAGACATGCATGTGAAAAAGGGCTGTAGAAATAAACAAACTTGAACATAAATGAAGCAAGAAGGGAATGAAGCTGTGAGTGACGTATAGGGTGATGTAACTTGTTTGTGAGTCAGGCTTGTTCCTGGAACTCCTGCTTTGTTGTGGAAATTACCCAAGAAATAGTTTGAGAGATTTTTTGTAACCAATAGTCACCAGAACTGGATTTCATCTATCTGACAATTACATTTTTTTTTCTATAAAAATTGCATAAGAACTAATCATTAGCTTGATCAGATCTTGGTTTTGCTCAGCCATGTTAATGATTACCTGACAGCAGACAAAAAAGTTTCGGCGGCAGTAGAGAGACATGTCAATGTGACACTTGGGCTATAAATCATTTTAACTAAATGACATTTTAACTAAATGTCATTGTGTCATATTGACATGTAGATGTCTCTCTCCTGTTGCATAAGCTGCTACCGCCATCATTATCCTGAATAGGTAATTTATTATAAATTCTATAGGCTATTATATGGCCATTTTAACCTCATGCCCAGGGTCAATGGATGAAAATTGTCTGTCCGGCTAACACTGGAACATTACTTACCTTGTAAAAAAAAAGAAACACAGAAATCAAAAAATAAATAATAGATGAATAAAATCATTTTATAACTTCAATATCAGCAAATCTTGACCAGACACTGAACCCTTGAACTACAGTGACATTTTGTCATTACGTCACTGTGTCAACAACACTGTAAATCTGTCACCAGGCTGCTCAAAAGATTGTCAACAATAAACCAAATAAAAAACTATTGTGTCCATCCTGGGTTGTGCAAAGTTTAGCTTCACATTTGTCCTTGGGGAGAAATGTCGGGGGGGGGGTTAACAAACAGCTGCGAGTGCAAAGGCCAACTAAGGTAAGTGACTGCCCAGTCCGGACTGAGTCAATGAGTAGACAGGCTCTCTCACGGTGAAAGGCCCTCTGTCCGCAGCTCCAGGATGTTTCCAGTTAAATCCAATTCACCATATTTCAGTGCAGTGACAATGACAAGTGGGGTGGGGTGCTACTAATAATGATGGTTGCTGAATATACTTGACAATGTTGTATCCTTGGTAGGCTGCAATGTGGAGAACGCATGTTACAACCTGGGTGTGTGTGCTGAAAGGAATGCTATCTCCAAGGCAGTGTCCGAAGGCTACAGGAGTTTCAAGGCCATCGCAATCGCCAGGTAATCTCCCTTTACAGACCAGTCAACTGACCATAGACAAGCTTCTTTCTTTGTATTTCCTCTGAGACACCAGTGTCACTTCCGTTCCGCCCCAACACACTCCAAGCATCATCACTCCTGTCTTCCCTAACCATGACAAACATCCCACTACCTTTGTGTTCAGTTTCCTCGCACCCCACACCAGCCAAGCTTCCCTCCTGAATGCCCAAGTTGAGACAGGCGTCCCTCCTGCCCTCCACCAAAAACAAAGCTGTCTCCTGTCCATTTTACAAACCAACCTTCTCTCCTGTTTCCCCTACCATTTACCCTTGTCAAAAACCCTTTCCCCTATGGGTCCTTAACACTTGGTCAAGTGAGTCACTTGACCAAAAATTGAGGCAAGAGCAAAGTTGGATGAGAGCATCTCCGACAAGCAGAAACTAAGGTGCCATTGACTGAAGCTGTATTATGCTGTTTCTGCACCTTGTTGAGTAATAGCTTTTGTAATAAAGGATGATTAGCCTATTAGCAAACCTGTATGGAACAAAACAATATTCGAAAAGAGGAAATTGGTAGTGGCAAGTGGCAAAACCCATGCCGAAGCAGTTTCTCAGCTGGAAACAATTATGGAATATTAAAACATCTACAATTAGATTTACTAGTATTGGAGCAACCTTTGATGCATTACCGTCACCCCAAAAACTTCAAACAGGCTCAGTGAAAACCCCGCATGTCCTTTTTTGTTCAGACACAGGAACAGTAACCCATTTTCCCAGGTGGAAACACTTGTCTTCATAACCAAGTTTTACCCCTGAAATGCATTTGTTCTCCTATGTTCTTTGCAGTGACTTGAATGACCAGTTCATCTCCCCGTGTGGCGGCTGCAGGCAGTTCATGAGAGAGGTATGATCTTTGCTGCTCTTTGGTTTGATCAATGCTGATGTAGAGCTGATGGCCCTGAAGTTTTGTTGTTAATTTCCAGTCTGTGGTCACAAATCAAGCCCTGCTTTTAGAATACTATGTATGTTTTCATGCTAGTGTTCTTGTTTCTGAGAGATTGGTGTAAGGTTTCATTCCCCATTGACTTGCACTAGCATTAGTAACAAATGTTAACAGAAACCAGATACCAGTTTCTTACAAACAAAAATAATCCAGCATCCAAACTTTTTGAATATCTAAAAATCCTGGATTTTCAGTGTTTGTTTGTTTTTTTTCCCATCAGTTTGGGTCAAGCTGGGAGGTGTATCTATCAAAGCCTGATGGCTCCTATGTAAAGATGGATGTGAGTGAGCTGCTGCCCGTCTCCTTCGGCCCAGAGGACCTGTCCATGAAGAAAGTGTTCAACATTCCCAATGAGTACTGAGACGGTTCCCAATACAAAAAACAGAAGTACTGTTAGTTTGAACCACCATGGCATGAACTTGACAAGTATCATATGTGTGTGGTCACTGTGCATTCATGATAAGTGGGTGTTATATTTATGCTAAATATTTGTTCTTGTATGGTATGTTGATTGTAAATGTTATTTAAGCTAATTGATCTGTGTATATATGCATTAAACACATCAAGCTAATTGTTACCAATGACCAGTAAGTCATTGTGTCTTGATTCCTGATCCTCTGCATTAACAATTTGAATGGTGTGTTGTTGTAGACTAAAAAATATTTATTAGTTTTAAGAAGCATGAGGGCAAAATGAAATAAATAAAGCAGATCAAAGTCTTTATCTACACAATTTCATAAATAAACTGTGTTAAAACAGTTTCTTTTCATAACAGTTGCATTTCATCTCCAACAATGGGACACAGATATAAATGACATTCAAATGACACACAAATATGAATTATGAAGAGTTATAGTGTACTACAAATATTATTTGATGAGCAGCAAATTATTCAATTAAGGACTAAAACGAGGAGAGAGGCATTTTACAAGCATATAAGAGGGGGTGAAACGTAAAAGCTGCCAGTGCAATCAGTGATTTTAGGTCTACTTATTCCATGCATTAAAATTTACAGTGGTTTAAGGGTACAGACTCAAAAGGGCAAGTAGAACATGGTAGGATTCATCATTTCTCCCTGATTCAGGCAATGCACATTTAAACAAAAAAGACAAAGTGAAGTCAGTCACAAATGAAAAGCAACAACTGAATAAATATAAAGGCAGATTTCCAAGTTCTGGATGTCACTTCTCAAACATATCTAACCTCATCGAAATTCAAACCTGGCAGTATGCAGTATGTTTAATTCCCAAACAAAACAACAGCAACATACATGGCAACTAGGCCTGAGCAGCACTGGAAAACATGACGAAGAACCCTATTTAACCATAAATGACAACAGCATTTTTAGGAAAAGAAACTCATACAAAAAGTCATACTGTAAATGTAAATTATACTGTATGCAATGATATAAGTTCTTTATTGCTGCTTACCATGTTTTAATATATGCCTAGTTCATGAATGCAAAAACAGATGTGTCAGATCTATACTAGCAAATCAAGATAGGCCAATAACCAAGTTTGACTGAATAGGGTCCTTAGAGTTTACAAAACAAATATTTTACCTATATAGTCAGTGCAATGGGCTCGGTTTCCAAGCCTTTCATTTTAGTAATCTGCTTCCTTTGAAATACCATGGCAAGATCTGATTATTTGAAGCAGAATTCTCCACCAAAAGGATATGACGCTTAACGACAAACTCATGATAGAAGGCGCTCAGCTATTAAATGGGCTTAGCTAGTGACAAGTATGTCTATCATTCATTAGCTGCATGTTAGTCTTAGACAAGCCTCAGCCTTATATGAAAGAAACATAACTTAGAAAGACTCTATCATTAAGGAATCCCTCTGCCAATATTTTCAAATAAAGGCAATATTTAAGCTATTATGGATCAGGAAATGAAGTATAGAATATCAGATTGGGATGCAGCCTTTAGGTCTAAGAGCATCTAATAGTCTGTGGCAGCATCCTCCCCTAAGCCATCAATCTTCAATCTGCTCTACACCAACTTTTTTCTACAATTTCTACAATTCAATGTTGCAAATCTATGTGTGCGACAGAGAACGCAGGAAACCATTTGAAAACCGTGAAGCTGCACTGCAGATTTCTTACCAGAGAACTTAATAAGGAAGCAAGACCACAACTAGTACCTTCCCTTTCACACCTTTCCAGCCTCCTCAGCTCTCTGTGGAGGTGTTGTTGGTGGCTGCATCCAGGCAGGGCCAGGTGGGGATGCGCAGCCTGGGCAGGGTGCCCTCCATCAGCCTCTCCATCCACAGTCCCAGCCTGTCGAGCTTGTGGTGGACCTCTAAGCTGGTGGCCCTGGTAGAGCCTCTTTTCGGGCCGGCCCTGTCCTCCCTGGAATGGGACCGGGATCGAGACTGGGACCTGGACCTGGAGCGCGACTTTCTCCTGCTGGCGGAGGAGAACGAGGCCTCAGAGGAGAATGAGGCATCGCTGGGATCGTCCCCAGTGAAGACAGGTCTGAAGAGGCAAAAGTATTTCTTGTGGCCGTTGAGGGCCAGGACGTGGCCGGTGTAGTCTGAGGACTCCTCGTCGTCATCCGAGTGGCCCAGGCTCTGTGCAGCATCGGGGGTCGAGGCCAGGAGGGAGGGCATCCAGTGGCGGTGCTTATCGGCATTGAGGAAGGAGAAGTGGAGGGTCTGAGTCCTAGGCGGCAGAGAGAGGGAACATCAACAAGTGGAACATGCAATGATCAGTGAAAAATATGCCATCATTTACCATATAAACCCCCCTTATCTTAAAAAAAACAAAAACAAAACACACACAAATACTTTGTCTGATGACTCAGCATTATAAAGAGCATAACATTTATTTTTAAGAAGTGACCACAAAATCAAGTGTTTTGGTCACAATAACCACAGAGAAACTTTGAAATATACTTAAAATGGCATACTTACAACTGAGAAACTAAAAAAACACAACAACCCCCCCTCCCACTTACACAAAAAAACAGGTGTACATTTCTAGACCTTAAACGTCCTAAGACCTGCAGTGTTACGAATGCAATAAGCCTTACCCAGAGAAAGAGAAAACCTCCTTGGCAAATTTCCTGAGCAAGGCATTCTTGGAGGCGTCGGTGAGCACCAGCACAACATTGATGTGTCCAGGCCTCAGCTTGACCAGGTTACTGGTGTAGGTGATGTCCGTCAGCTCCGTCACCTCCACAAAGTCCTTCTTGGGAGGACGGCTGCATGGACGAATGAACAGAATGAGAGAGAGAAGGATAGGAGGAGGCAAGACAAGAGGAAGGGAAAGGCAAGCAGGAAAGGGATTAAATCATAGCTGAGCTACTTGTTTGAGAGAGAGGGGATAGAAGAAGGCTGGATAGTGGCAGAGATGGAGGAATACATTTAAGCACCTCAGTAGAGGCCGGAGGGATTTCAGAGTACTTTACTACCAGCTTGAGCCTATTTCCCTTGGGAAGAACACAGGGAGAAAAATTATAATTTTTGGAGCACATTAATTATGGCTGCGTGCATACACATCACAGACTTTTAGATGGAAAATTTTCTCAAAATTCCCTCTCCACCATAATTCAAAATGCAAAAAAAAAAAGTAATCCAAGGCTTAAAAACAATATCAACTCAAGTCAACAAACTTATACTTTGGCCCATGTTCAGCTGTCAAAATGCTGACAAAATGCAATACAGATATGAAAAAGTGTCTATAATCCCATATATTGGATTTTAGTGGTGTGACCAATTTGTTGTCAACATCCGGATTATAGGTATCATAAAGACCTTGTGTTAACGTTGTGTGGTTGCTACACTCAATTAGTAGGATGGAAAAGATATATCATCATACCTTGAAGTACTGGATCTACTAGAAGCATCGTCCTCAGTTGTTGGTGGCTCCTTTGGTTTTGGCTTCTGGGGCTTGTCCTCACCTGACTCACTGAAAATGGACCACAGGAGGGAAATCATCAATGTCATACTAGTAGATATGAAACTAATTAACCTACGCTCTGAATCCTTGAGGGCAACAATATCAGGCCAGTATTTTATGTCAACTTGAATCAAGACCAGAAATAATCATGGTGGATTAAAAGACAAATGACACAAACAAATGTCTCACTAACACCAATTTCTATTGTAGATCTAGTGAGGATCATTAAGTATTAGACACTTGTTAAATTAAATAAAATTTGCAGTCAAACGTTTATGCAAATGATTGGAACGTCTCAGACTCGAAAAAGGGCCATGCGTCTCACCTGAAGGCCTGGATGATGACAGTGCCGAAGAGGATGAAGAGAGCCGAGAAGATCAGTGACAGGATGGGCATCATCTCCCGCCTGGAGGACAGAAGGTTTAACATTTAGCTTTACTGTTCATATCTACAATCTCAAAATGAACGCGGAAACATGCCAGGTGGAAAAGGTGATACAAGCATCAGCATGAAGGTCTCAATTTGTACTCACAGAAAAAAGAAAAATCCAACATTGCATCAAATTCACACTGAACATTAACAAGGACTGTTTCAGCAATGTCACAGGAATTGCACTTCATCGCTGATTGCTGCAGGCTGCCTGGATATGGTGTCTTACCAGTTTGAGTACAGAAGGTCGTCATATATTTGAAGGATGTAATCATAAGCAGCATTCATCCACTGAATGAGAAACATCTGGGAGGAGGAAAACAAAACAGAAAACAAGGAGATTAATCCAAAGATGCTCCAGTTAGAAACATGCTCATTCTCACAGACTGATGTGCACCTTAAAAGACAATGCCAGGACCGGTGCCAGTGGTGTCACAAGTCAACTGGCTGGGTGTGTGTGTGTGTGTGTGTGTGTGTGTGTGTGTGTGTGTGTGTGTGTGTGTGTGTCTTACGGGCGCCATCTCGTTGTTGAGCTCTGGCAAGGTTGTGTCTGAGCTCAGGTAGGCAGGGTCTTTCTGAAGGAGCTCCAGCTGTTCGTGGAGGCGGTGCTTGTCTTCTTCGCTGCCGTTCCAGCCGCCAGTCACAGAGCGGTACAGGACCTTGCCAGCCTGGCTTCGCCTCTCCAGAATCACCACCTACCAATCAATGGTGTTCAAAAGCATTTTTACTGTAAACTGAGGCTATGCAGAGTCTCAGAATGCAGACACCGGCAATCTGACACATATCAAATTCTGAGCATTTAATCCGGTACAACCTGCATTTCTGTATGCTCTGGATAAAAAATGATTTGAAAGTAAATGCACACTGTCCTCGGTGTTTGTTTATTGTCCAGGGTAGAGGATGAGTATTTTTGCCTCAGATAAAAAGAACATACTTAGCAGCACAAAGAGATACTCAGTCCTTGTTTTTTGGTGCACTCTGTGCCTATCAATGCCTATTCAGACCATGTCTTGAACTAGTAGTTTTTTCAAAGCTGTTGCTGTAGAGGATTGTGTGACATCTCTTTGTTTGTTTTTTTCAGTTGCTTGCTGTATAGCCCAACCCCTGTCCCTATCCACAATACAATGAACTTTGGAGGCCTGCACGTGTCCGCAACCAACCATATTAAGCAAACACGGTTGAATAACAAGTCAACAAAAAACATGTGGCTGAGACAAAATACACCCAAAAATTGGATTCCTAATTAATGTTCATTTTTCCCACTCCTCACTGCAAATTTCAAGGCCGTTTTATGTACTCACATGTAGATTTTTGCCTAAAGCCAATATGTGCACTTCATGTACTTATAGAATAGTTGTTTGCATAGCAGCTGTGTATGTGTGCGTACTGTGTGTGTTTCTGCCACTGACCTGAGGTGAGAGTGCAGCCTGGTTGTGGAGCAGCACCTGACAGAGGGGCAGCTGCTGGCGCTGGTAGACGTAGGCGAAACGGAGCACATCTTTGGAGTTGGCTGAGGCGAAGTCCAGGAAGGCCTTGTTGCCTGGAATAAAGGCTTGGTCCTCGCCTGTGATCAGCAGCACACAGTACCTGGGAACCCATTCATGTGTTTAATTCAGCTGAAAGCACTGAATGGGGTATATGGAGCTTTTTCTAAAGATTCTAAAGATTCAACACTATAGTCAGATTTGCCAGAATAGATATTGGTTATCTCATTTCATTGGAAAAGATTACAAATAATAAGACTGGCCAGTCCTTCAGATCAACACGTATGGATTTCTATTGCCTATTAGCTCTGCTAATGCCTTTCCTCCTGTTTCCTCTGTTGAGCTTACTGCTCTTTAGCATTGTCAGATGACGGCACTTAAGTTAAAGTCAGGGTCCTGTTAGACTGGGACCTTATTTTCCTTTACCTTCTACACCAATTCCACATGAGCAGATAAGTGCAGGTGAGACAGAGGGGAAGCCATCTTTGATATAGGCCTCCAACACAAGTGGTTAATTCAAGTGTGGGACTAAAAGAGGGTGGGAGAAATGGAGGCAGTGCAAGAGGAAGGCTGAACATCTGAAGAGTACAGTATAGGACCAAGGGCTGTGACTCTCTTACTTCCTTCGTCGGTGGAACTGCTTGACAGGACACAGCTCATCAAACAGCTGCTGGTTGACCAGCCGCGGCACCTGCAGGAACTTGTTGTTGGAGACAAACTCATCCATGATCTGTCGCTTCATCCCTCTGGCCTGGGAGAGAGAAGATGAAGGGATGTAAAGGGAAGAAAGGAAAGAAAACTTTGAGAGAGAAGAGGTATGCTAGGATCACTCAGGTATCTAAGGTTAAAATCAGCAACACTTCACAGAATAAAAACATTGGAGAGATGTAAGCAATGGATACAAAATAAGGCAAATTTGAATCATCATGTCATACTATCCCAAGACAAATAAATAATGAGAAAAGATTTAGGACCTGGTTCAACACCTTAGTGTAATCCCCTCATTACATTTGTCAGACAGAATTACCCAACAAGGGTTGAATCTCCACTTTTTAGGCTATACACCATCAAGCCTAAACCTATCCAGAATGTTCAGATCTAACCCAATGACAGGAAAGAGGCTAAGCGTCATTATTATTAAACCAGGAAAGCAGTGGTCTAGGCTGCTGGGTGGGTTGTGTGTACCTGGATGATGTCAGCAGGCTTTTCTGTGTTCTCCTTGAACAGCAGCATGGTGGGGGCATATGTGTTGATGTTGAACTGGCGCAGTAGCCGGGTGTTGTACGTCTCGCCCTGGTCCACGTAGCCGAAACGCACGTAGTCCCTGAAGGCGAATGCTGTCAACTGGAGAGAGGAGCGGAAAAATGAAAGCAGAAAGGGCAAACCAAAAAAAAAAAAGAAGGAATAGGGGAGAAAGGATGTGTGTGTGACAGAGAGAAGAGAGTTAAATGCAGACTGAAAACTGCTTCTCTACAGTATATACACATACTTTTATACATAGGGTAGTTCTAGCTAAGAAATCTGTTTGGTCAGAACTGTGTTCCAACTGTACCAATATTTCCCATGATGTATGGCTAGCCTCTTACCTTATAGTGGGCCTTGAAGTATCTGCTAAACCTGTTACCTCATCTTTGACTTCAAAGTTTTCACTTCATCTCTGCATGACCCAAACTCAATCTGTTTCAGCTCCCATGGCCTCTTCACTCAAAATAAAACCTTATTGGCTTCATTAAAATCTTCCACACTCCAATTCATTCACCCCCCCGCCCTCCTGCCCTCCCTCGCTCCCTCCCTCCATTTCCACTATGAGGGCTCTGATTAGTGCTCTACTTGCTTGTTCAATCATGGAATTGTTGGGGTTTATTTGTGTGTGTGTGTGTGTGTGTGTGTGTGTGTGTGTGTGTGTGTGAGAGAGAGAGAGAGAGAACACGTCTCTCACCTTGTAGAGCAGGGGAACCACAGGAACTTGGTCAAACAAGAGAACGCTGGGCTTATTCTCCACATGCCAGCCACTCAGAAAAGGCAGGTAGTTATTATCTGTGATCTGGATAAACAGTGGAAATCACATTAGTTCATAATGTATTCATTCTAAATAAAATGTCAGTCCACTAAAATGAATACCAATACATTGGGAGAGAGGTGTCACGGAAATTCATGAGTAGAATGCAGTGACTGTGATTGTGACTAGCTGACTTTTACTTTGCCAATAGGCCTAAAAGGGATTACAAAGCTCCCAGAATCTTATTAATCTTAACTATATCCACACAACCTTCAACATTATATTGCAGCATGCTCCATCTTTAGAACCAATGCCAATATTCAGACTCTTCAATTCTTCGATGAAAACCACAGTGGATCTCAGATGAAGTAATGCAGGCTAGAAATCATTCTAAATGTAAGTAAGTAATTCCATTACATTTATTAGCTGTCTTAAATGGGTGCTTTTAAGTGCCATGCACTAAATAACGCACACATAGTATTTAGGTCAGTTACCTTTTCCACCAGCCTGTGGGGCAGCAGGTCTTCAATGAACTGTCGCAGGTGCTCCCGTACCACAGCCTGGTGGAACAAGGTCACCCTGCCGTTCACAAGCCCAATGATGGAGGGAGCGCGGTGGGCTCCCAGCTGGCTGGCCAGTCGACGTTCATAGCCCAGGTCCACTATACCAATGCCAACACCTAGTGGAAGAGTCAAAACAGACTGTTACGGAAGAGCAAAGCAAGCTCTTTCAACCGAGTTGCAGCTCCACTCCAGAGACTGGAGACTGAGAAAGCCTCAAAGAACAACTATGTTGTGGGATTTTCAGTCTGGTCTTTGAAATTTGTGTGGGATTTCCTAATGGACTACTATAGGTTCACAAAATATACATACATCTGTTTTTGACATCTCACAGTCCTGTGTATCTATACCATAGTGTATCACAGCGGCAAAGAAGACAAGTCAACTGGCTGGAAAATTAAGCAGCTTCATATCTGGCTTTGAGCCAACCAAAATGAAAAGCCTTGATGCTAGTTTAGTTTTGATTTCCTCTCAAATCCTTGGCTTTGTCATAGCAGGCATTTTCACTGAATGCAGCAATGCTAATAATAGCAAGCTACAAAGAAGTGCTCTTATTATTTCTATTTTACAGAAGTAGTGAACAGAATGACAGGGTTAGGGTGAATTTCTGTGATGTAAATAAGAAATGTATTATTTTTTGCATGTGTGCATGTCAGAAAATCTACATGGTATTGTTATGAAATTATTAATCTAAAACGTCAGAGCTGCAGTAGCAATGGTATATGCTTCTAAAATAATTCAGAGCGTCAGCATGTGCACAAATGTGTGACTACATGCATACAAATTTTGCACTGGGGCCAGGGTCGGTGCCTGTGATGGCGCCTCAAGGCTCATCATAACTATGACGACTTGAGAATTACTGGACACACAAATAAATTCCTTGACAGTGACGTGCATTCCAGTGACATGAGACTTGACTTCAACTTATAATATGACGGTAATATGATTTGAAAAGGAATTATGATAAAAGTGCATTGCATCCAAGATATTCACTTGAGGAGACAGTCAGGAATTCAAGTAGACTTATTTTGAACATCTTTCTGATAGAAACTCTTTGATCAAACACAGTAGTAGACTGACCAAATTTCAAGCTAAATCTGGTTAAAATCTTGCAACATGCACATCTTTACTGAACATAAATTCCAAAGTTTTTGACTATTAACTGGCCTTTCACAATTCAGTATTTAGTATAGTGTGACTCTGACATGCATGAAATTGGTCTAGTTTAACACTTATATGTTAACCATTAAGCTTTAAGCTAAGTCCATGAGGCATTAGGAAACAGTGTATTACCCTCAGTCACTTCTAATCAGCAACTTTAACTCAACAACTTTAAATTCGTCACTTCGTCACTTTCTGTGAGAACCACAGAAAGCAAATCAACTGCAATGAGTAATTAAATAAATTGCTGGGTCTCCGTAGAGTTATCTCAACATTTAGGATTACATTTGTCTTAATGGCCTGCAATGGAGCAAACATTAACCTTGTGTTATGATGCTTTTAGTAAAGCCAACCCTGATTCACAGTGGGGTCTGTGGGAGAGTATGGGGTGCAGAATGACTGGTGACACCTCAGCCACATCAACCTGCAGCGACAGCAGCCTTACCCAGCGGCTCTAGCTCCTGCACCGTCTCCCTCCACACAGGCTCGATGTGGATGCATGCAAAGCACCACTCAGAGGTCACCTTGATTAGATATGGCCTCCTGTGGCTGTCCGGCAGCACATCACTGTTGTACTGCGCATGGTGCAGCAGGTACTTGCTGTCTGCAAAGTCCCTGGACCTGGAGGAGGAGGTAAAGTAAGAGAGTAAGCCTTTTTCAAGCCAAGCCTACAAGGCAGAGGCCTATCAGGATGTGACCTACCACAAAACTGTCTATAACTCCAGTTTGTCCCCTCATCCTAAAACACGGGGCATATATTCAGTAGAGGAACCTTGTCTAAAAAGACATCAAAAGGGGAATTCCACTGAAATTCCCAAATGTATTATTTTCTCTTACAGTAATTTACTAGTTGTGAGTTAGGAGTTCCTGAGATCAACAAAATTGCAATCCTATGACATTATCAAACTGTATTGCCTGAGATATTTGAGATCATTTTTTTTTTACGTTTCTGTACCTTTTATGAAAATCTGTGAATTTTGTTAATTTTATAGATGTTTGGAAATATGCTAATTTTTTTACACAAGACTCTAGCCTTCACGAAGGGGACAATCACAGCACAACTGAGATAAAGTGAAGTAAATTTAATATGAGCTAATCTAGCTTTATCTATTTATGACACATTTCAAAAACAGATGACACAAGAAAAAGAAAATATTGGATGAAAAAAATGACTGAGACCAAAGCTCAAGCTAACCAAGCTGGCTTTCAATTAAAACAAGTGGTAACAATGGGACTATATTTACCTAGGGAATTGACTCACTGTTTCTGCTTCCCAATGTTGGCTGACCACACGCTAATGACAACTATGTGCCAACCAAGATGAGTGTGGACCTCAGCTTACCTGGGGAAGTGGAAGAAAGACTCGTCAAAGTAGAAGCTGTTGTGGAAGCTGCGGAAGCCGTGGTGCTGTGACTGGCCGAAGGGCTGGTTGTCCTCCATCTGGCCATAGCGGTCAAAGTTGGCCCTTCGCTCCTCATTGGACAGAATCTGTGTGTGTGAGAGAGACAGATAGATAGATAGATAGATAGATAGATAGATAGATAGATAGATAGATAGATAGAATGTTCGTCACTGGCAGTAGAAATAATGGAAATAGAGGAACTACAGGGCTTTTATAGAATATTCTACATGATAACGTGTGATGCAGAATGCTTTCCTGTGCTTGAATTGAAATCACCTCATATGACTTTGTAATCTTGATGAACATGTCCTCAGCTCCAGGGTCCTTGTTCTTATCTGGATGCCTACAAAAAGACACACAGAACACCATAGCTCACTGCTGGGTTATACTCTATTAGCAAAAAGGTATTCTGTCTAGAAATAGCTGGATTAGACCAGCATTCAAGTAAACCTAACCTAACTATACATGGGAACCAAAGCAGAAAGGTTTGGTGATAACAGATGTCTTGATTTTCTGATCAGTGATGGCCTGGGGACTTGCTGTCAGTCACTCACCATTCTTTGGCAAGATGCTTGTACGCCTTTTTGATTTCTGCTTGACTGGCACTCCTGCTGACACCCATTACTTTATAGGGATCATATTCAGATGACGTTTCCACCAACTGCTCACCCACAATTAGCAGAACAACGGTGAGCAAAACTGGAGATATCCGAGGCTGTCGGCAGAACCCCCTAACCATCATTGCTTGGCACTGTCTTCTTCCTTCAGTGTCACTGAGCAAAGCTAACGTAAGCTAACAAGCTGCCCGGTAAAGTAATGTGACAAATCTATTCTGCAACGGACAGAGGACGTTATGAGTTTACATGACCGGGTCTGTTGGCTTCTTGAATATTAAGTTTAGAAATGAGACGACATACTATCAGTCAAAATATCACGAGCTAGCCATATATTTTTCAAGCTAATGCTGATTCTGGACATTCGCTAGCACTAGTGTCAAGCTACCAATAAAAAAACACAAATACAGCTTCCGGTTAAACATTTTCAAAATAAAACCCTTGCTGACCAATATGTTATATTGCAATGCTTTAACGCAATGTGAAAATAAAGAAGATATTTAAAAAATAATCTGTAATAGATAAAACACAATTGTTATTTTTATAAAATTTAATTTTCACGGCATTCATAGGCCAATGCAAGGTAACATATATCTACCAGGCATGTATCAGGCAACTTGGTAGGGCGTCTATTATCTCGTAAAAGTCCACTTTAATCCATAGCAGTGACACAGGGCTATAGGATGGTTATCTCGAGGACCCAGTGTCAAGTCAGACAGAATATAACCTCTGACATGAATAATAGGCTTTCAAAATTCACAAAAACTTATTCGAGACAGCTTGAAAAAATGTCTGATACATTAACACAATGTCCATTTTTACATATAGCGGTGACATAATTGCTTTTATTTTGAAGGAAAAACTGCTTCATATCCGGTATTGTTCTCGTTATCTCATGCGCTTGACGCAGCAACGCTGGACATTGGTGTTATTGACAACCGCGCATGCTCCAGTCAGCAGCTGTCACCCCACAACTGCTCTTCCTCCTCCCCCTCTCCATTTTCCCTTCCTCTTCTCCTTTTCTTTTCATTTTCATCATCTTATTTCTTTTTTCTCTTTTTTATTTTATGGCTGTTGGGATTCTAACCCGACATTTCTATTCTCTTAATCCCCATTTCCAATTCCTTCACAAAAATCTTTTATACTGTGTTATCAGGTTATCACTCAGAGATGAAAGAAATCCAACTCTGTATTTCATCTGAAAGATTTTCTCCTGCAACATCAGTGATATCCAGAAATTGTCTGGCAGCATCTATCACCGTTTTTATTCTCTTTGATTTTCTTACTTCCAAAGCATAGTTTATGACCCTTGCAATACATGCAAGAAATCGAATGCAATAAAACCTTGTAAAAATGTATTTTTTGTTATCATTACCATATTCAATTCCGTGTACTATAAATGTATATACAATTCCTTATGGAGAGGTCAAACCTTTTCCCAATGGGCTTTGTATGCAACCACCAGGATGACTTTACTTTTATGTATAGCCTACTCATTGCCTACATGAATTGTGCATACCTACCTAACAAATATGTTGAAGCAACTCATAATGTGTTAAAATAAAAAAAGGGTCTTCTGCATTGTTCTGGTTCAAGTTAAATGTCTTCCGTCCTTCTCTCCATGCTGCCTCAGGCTCTTATGTAAATACAAACTATTGATCCTCATTCATGAAACATGCATGCAAAAATATTTGATTATGAGAAAAATATAATAAATATTCATAGTATTTGCCATTCATCAGCGTTTCATTGATGTGTCAGAATTGCTCTTTGATTTGCTCAGATGCTATTTGCAGTGGATTTACACAACACCATCATGAGTTACAAATGGCTGTATTTAATTAAAAGGTAACTCTTCAAAATGTAAAAGCTGATTATGAATGACGTTTTAGAACAAACATAACTAGAACAAAACATTATTATAGGACAATATCAATTATTATAGGACAATATCAAACACAAAATTACTCACAAGACACACTTCCCCCATCTCCAACATAGAAATGGCATGAGTTCAATTCACTACCTTTATATTTATACAAAAAACTCAACTGAGCAAAGCAAACTATGCTATGTACTGTGGCTGTAGGTTTTAGGATTGGGGTCTTTCAGGTCGATCAATCCAAAATGTCGGGAGCTGTGAAATCCTAAATGTTGGAGAAAAAGTGATGCTCTCATCACTTACTGAATTTGTAATTCTATTTCTTCCTTAATATAAGTGAATAAGTAACACTGTCCCTTAACAACTATCACTGAAGTTTTCAACACTTGAGCAAGGCAAGCAAGGCTTATTGGCAATCAGTAGAAGACTGTGGCAGGTAACAATGTCTGCAGCTGCACGACTGTGAAAGAGCATACGTGTTCAGCAAATCTTCCCTGGGTAAATAAAGGTTTAAAAAATGTAAAATGTAAATAGAGACTAGAATTAATTTGCTAATGATAATTCATGCATTCTCAACTTCTAAATAGATTTGATATGATAACCTTTTCAGGTAAAAAAAAAAAAGTAACAATATCTCAATTTTGGAGAAAATGGATTGTGTCCTGTACAGGACAGGTTGGCCTGATATCCTCTACAGCGGCTATTCCCAAAGTGCATGTTTTGACAAATAAAGGCCGGTCTCAATTAGAAGCCGGTTGCCATTGACACATTTGCTGATCGCCATGGCGGCACAGAGAAAAAAGTACGACCTGAAATTCAAGCTGTCAGCTCTCTCTCTCTCTCTCTCTCTCTCGCTCCAAGACAGAGAGAGAGAGAGAGAGAGAGAGAGAGAGAGAGAGTAATATTCATACTGGTTTAAATAAACAATTAGTATAGTATAGTATTTCCCATCTTTGCTGAGCAAGAGTTTTGTGCGAAAGGAATTAAAGGCCTGTCCCATATAGATGCCTGTCCCAAATATAGGCCGGTTGAGTTCAGTGTTTGAAGCAAATAAAAGCTCGGGCTATTAATTTAAGTTTTATGGTACTTCCTTTTTGTAGCAGGCTTACAAACATGGCAAAATGTAACATCATATGAGAGTTGACATCACAGAGTTGATATCACATCGTCTGTGGAGATAGAGGGGGTACACAGCAGGAGGTTGAATGTTTGAGGGGGTACAGGACTTTAAAAAGTTTGGGAACCACTGCTCTACAGTAACATTTGTGGTTCAGTGCATCATCATATACTCAGCCATACTGAAGGACCAGCAGGAGCCCTAGCAGTGTTCAGACTGCCTCTGTATTCATAGTCCAGGCTTAAGAGCTCTGGTACTTATGTCAGGATGCATTCTTAGCAACATTTGACATGGATGGATCAAGAAACATTCATAACAATGAGAATATAGAATATAGATTGGTGGAGAACAGTCCACATTGCATTTGAACACAACATGCCCCTCTGCCGTCCAAGTTGCACAACTCCCACTCAAATTTCCTTTTAGCACAGAAACCTGTCTGAACTGAGCTGCCATCCCTTCTTTTACTGTAGCTATCCCCTGTGGAGATAATGTGAGACCCATGTTGCCATGACAATGGCAAACTAAACTGTTCACCCTGCTAGCCAACTAGAAATTCAGCTCCTGACACCACACAGCAAATCAAGAACAACCTCTAAATCAAGGAAAGTAGCTATACTGGTCACTACAGTAAGAATAACTTTCAGGTGACCCTGGGAGTGTCTTCAAATTCCACTGAGAGGCTCACTTTCAGTACAGGCCTGAAAGTGAGCTTTGAAAGCCAGAAATCTCAGCACCTGTGGTAATCAAGTGATTGGTATTAATCAATAACCAGATCAAACCCCTGCAGATACATTATGGTCATTTTGTGCTATGGTTGAAAAGGTATTCTGGCACAACTTCATCCACAAGCTGTGTGGAATGGGCAGGTAACACTGAGAAAGAGGAAATTCCAGCAACACTTGCAGAAAACGTGAAAAGTGTGTTGGCCCAAACCCTGACGAAGGCCACGTGTCAGGTGTGGAAACTGGAAAATGCACTTTTTGTGAGCATCTTCTTGTCAAATATGTTAGATCTTTTGCCCCTGTCAATACTTCGGTATACGCCAGGCCCTGCTGGTAAACATGAAGATGCTGTGCAGTGTTTATCATTTCACAGTATTGAAGTTCTCAAAATTTGACCACTTCCTGCCATTTGGGGTCACAAATGTGTCAAAATTGCATAGCATTTAACTGAGCTAACTCCTCAAGCTACAATTTGTCATGCTTTGGAGAAGGGACTACAATAAAAGGGACTAGGGCTAAAGACAATATAATTTACTGTGTCAAATCTTTCTGAATTGACCTACAGTATACCCACACCATGACCACCATTTTCAGATATCTCTCTTTTTGTAGCCTGGTTGTTATAATATTTAGCCATCATCTGAGCACAGCCAATCCTCCAGTGGACCTCCATGATTGGTTGCTAAGAGATTTGTGACGCAGCTGCAAAGCCTCGAGTGAAGTGTTTTTATGTAATTTCATATTCCTCGCCGAGGGGGCTTCATTTCCGCTTCCGTCCCGTCCCAGGCACAGCTGCATCTTTATACTATGGAATAAAAAAATGCATCGTACCTGGCTTGGCTTATGATTTAACTTATTATACCTAACCGACGTCGCTAAACTACAGTGGTTTTCCTTTTGTGTTTAGACCAAGGATGAGGATGTCATGTATTTTGGCTTTCAATGTAGCAAGCTTACAAAGTGAGCAGATAAGGGTCTTAGCTCGATAGCTAGCGTTAGCATAGCCTGCTACCTTCGCCTCATAGGCTACTGGCTATCACACAAAGCGTCATTCAATGAGCAGGTAACTTTTAATTAGCTAAGTTAACTAGCCAACCGCCTTAACTTCTTTAATGCTTTCGACATTTCAGTGACATATTCATGCACTGCACTGTCCGGTTACTGACTGAGCTTTGCAAGTGGTGCCAAAGATATGAACTGCATAATACGCAGCAGCTAACGCGAGGTTACTTGGCTAACTGGCTCGGTAGCTAACGTCATTAAGTAGCGTCGTTGTTTTGATAGCTTGCTCATGCGACAGCCAACATAACAAAAGAGCGACACAACCCAAGCACATATTTTGTCTTATCACGCTTGCTGAAAGTTTTGGCTGTAGAATCAAATTTTGGGTGCTTTGCTGATGTATGTGTCCTGCCTGTCGTTCAAAGTAAAGCATGCCATTACTGTTCAGTGAAGTACAGTAATATTAAAGCAGGGTTTTGAATTGAGTTAATATTAGTGTTCTTATGCTCTTAACCCCAGGCTCAACACCATGAACCTGTTACGCCTGCTGTGCCGCCACAAGACAGCCCTGGTCATTGGCAGTGTGTGCACCTTTGCCATAGTCCTCATCTTCTTGGCCAAATGTACCTCAGAAACCCTGAAACAGGACCGACCAGACCCTCCAGGCCTCGCCCCGCGCGTCCATGCCCTCCAACCCCGTCCAGAGCACCACAACCCCCCCTCCAGATCCAAGGACCTGTCAGCCTTCCTGGTGGTCCTCATCACAACTGGGCCTAAATACACAGAGCGCAGGAGTATCATCCGCAGCACCTGGCTGGCCAAGCGGGACTCAGATGTTCTGGCCATGTTTGTTGTGGGAACTGAGGGGCTTTCCAATGAGGACCTTCTGAACCTCAACACCGAGCAAGGGCGTCACAAGGACCTGCTCCTGTTGCCTGAGTTGCGGGACTCTTACGAGAACCTAACACTGAAGCTGCTGCACATGTACTCCTGGCTGGACCAAAATGTGGACTTTAAGTTTGTTCTCAAGGCAGACGACGACACATTCGCTCGCTTGGACCTCCTTAAAGAGGAGCTGAAGGGGAAAGAACCAAGCCGGTTGTACTGGGGCTTCTTCTCAGGCAGAGGGCGGGTGAAAACAGCCGGGAAATGGCGGGAAAGTGCTTGGGAGCTTTGTGACTACTACCTGCCCTACGCGTTGGGTGGTGGCTACATCCTGTCAGCTGACCTGGTACGCTATGTGCACCTCAACGCCGGCTACTTCAAGACGTGGCAGAGCGAGGATGTGTCGCTGGGCGCCTGGCTGGCACCGGTGGACGTGCGGCGGACACATGACCCACGCTTCGACACGGAGTATAAGTCGCGCGGCTGCAGCAACAAATACTTGGTGACACATAAGCAGAGCCTGGAGGATATGCTGGAAAAACACCAGACTCTGCAGCGCGATGGCAGGCTCTGCAAGGAGGAGGTCAAGCTGCGATTGTCCTATGTGTACGACTGGAGTGTGCCACCCTCGCAGTGCTGCCAGAGGAAGGATGGCATCCCCTAATCTTTTGTCCTTTTTTGACCTTTGAACCCTTCTGGCCTTGTTATTTGGACCCATGCTCATGTCAGTGCTCTCCCTACCATCAGTCTACCATGTGGGTGACCTGCTCCTCACCTCTATCTGTGCTTCCTCTGCCATACATCTAGCTAAACATTTTCCACCACCATCAGATGTGTTTAAAGGCTACTTCAGTGAGCTCTGAGGTAGATAATGGAGGGAAACACAGATAACAGGTCCTCACTACGCCATGATGTCTACATTTGTTTTTGTGACTACTACATTTTTTTATATTTTATTTATTGTTTATTTATTCTGGACATGCAGCTAACACAGCACACTGGTATTGAGTTTGAACAGAAGCACAGTGAACGTAGTTGCTGCTTGTGAGTTGAATTTTAATTTATAAACATGTTGGGAAATTAGCATTTTATTTACAGAATGAATGGACAAGGAATGATAATTTGAAACGCAAAGCCTTTGTTTACGATTAATGGTACAAAAGGTTTAAGGTGTTACACTGAATGTGTATGAGAACATGGTTGAATGTGCTATGTTGTGCAGGCCTTCTTCCTCCCTTATACTGGATCCTATGTGGGGAGTCTGTGATGATATTTACATAACCAAGGCAACAGTCACATTTTAAAAGTATGGTCAGTATATTTACAGAAGCTGGACAGTGATATTACACAGAAGTTATTTGTGTATGTTTGTTTGCAGCACGGTACAGATTCAGACAGATGAAGTTGACATAGACTACCAGCTGGCACTTGGTCACTTTTTTTCAACAAGCAATGTAATTTTGATGTCCAAAATTATATGTTTTTTCCAATGTTAAGGTCTCTAGCCTGAACTCACCCTTCAATGTCAGTAGCTGTGTCCCAAAACCTGGAAATGTGTGCAACAGCTTCGATTAGGGTGTATGTTGGTGTACTGGTTAAATATTTGAGGAATGCTGCAAAAAAGAGTCGCTTCCATGCTTGTTTTTATGACTGCTGTTATCATGTTGTGTTGTGAATTAATGACATGACTATTTTCTCACTGTTTCCACTAGCAGTTCTCTAATCCTACACAACTTCAATTTCAGTGTTTGTTTCCAAATGGTCAGCCTGCCTGGATGTTTTATTAAATGTTTTTTTTTTTATGTATTCTCGTCAACTTGTATTTTCATTGTCTGAATGAATATACGAATGGAAGATTCTAGGTTGCTCTGTAGATTTTCATATTCAATATCAGATGGTACATTTATGTATATTAATTTGCCTTTGTTGTGGAAAGGCATTACATATTTGACAAAATGCTTTACAAAAGACTATTTTACTAACAGGACTTGATACAATACCCTTTTTGACAATACTACAATATCAAATAGTTTTACAGCCATACCTACAACCATACAGTGTTGTAGGAATGATCCTAGTGTAAAAAGATGGTAGTCTTTTGGTTTGTCTTTACACCTCCCACAGTACAAACCTTTAAAAGGTTTTAAATGATGCATAGAGCATTTTTCACTCTGTCAATGTATGGCTGATGCATGTTGATTATTCCAATCTCTAATACAAAAATGTTTTATTAATACTTTATTTTTCTGACAGATAGAGGAGAGAACCATAACATGTAATCACTCTTTCTCATGGAGAGCGAATGGTGGCTTCATGTAGTTCTCAGTCAAAATTACAGTTGAGATGGTCGCTGTAGTTGAAAGGCTGCAGTTGTTAATCAAAGACGATCCTCCTGTTCTGTTGACTACCCATAACATTGTAACCTTTGACATCTGTCTGTACTCCTCTTCACATTCAAAGGGAAGTAATGTGTTGCCCTTTGTTCTGGTTTTCACTGAGAAACAATCTGGATGTGCCTCAGGGTTCCCCTCACACGGACAAACTCTGGTACGTTCTCCAGGTTCTCGCTCCTCTTCAGCTGCTCCAGCTCGTACTGCAAGACAGGAACCATCTCAGTGTTAGGGGCATCCTTCTTAAAAAGATGAGTCTACATTTGGAAATATATTCAGGCTTGCTTATGTGCTCAAAAAGTAAATGAGATCATTTCAGATACTCTGTTCCCCAGGTTGTGCACTTTTCCATCTTTGCTCTCAGTCAACATGCCCCTGGGCTTACTTACGACTTGTATTCTCTGCTGCCTTGTGCGTAGCTTCAGCTCCAGGTCAGAGGGAGGCCGCAGGGCCCGCTCTCTCTGCTTGTGCTGCTCCCTCTGCCTGTATTCCAGCACACGCTGCAGCTCAGGCTTGTCTCCAGGCAGTAAAGCCCTGGGGACACATTGACAAAAAAACACTTGATAGGGAGATGGACCACTAGGAAAAGGTGAGCAGCTTGTTTGTATTGCAATTAAGAGCAAGCACTTTATTGGTATACAACAATTCTGTTGAGAAATATTGGCAAAAGACAAATTTGCTATTTGTTTGGGGTTTGCAGTTGAATTAGTAGATTAGGGCATGGCTTTATATCATGGTTGGTGTTTTCCCAGACAGAAGATAGTGAGGTCACTGGGCCTCCTGTTGAGAGATTACCACTGATCTCTACCAAGGTGTTGTGCCTTTTAACTCGATCAGCGTTGAACACCACCTAAGCACATTGCTTATCCCATCCACAGCACTGAGGCACAGCCGGGCGGGTGGAGGTCAGCCGGACTGGGGAAGCCTTGGTCTGGATAAGAGGCTTCTCTGAAGCAGTAGACAACTCACATGTTGATGTGGGGAAAATATTACTGAGCTCTGTCTTATGATTGACATTGGCCTGCCTTTATTACACACCGGTCCTGAGAAATGTCACACATGGAAAGGTTTGTAATGGTTGTTTAATCCATGTTTTATTAGTTGGTAAATAATCTCTGGTAACCTATTGGACACCATCTTACAGCATGGTGTTAGATGATTCCAGGAGATTTCCCTGTAACTATGACAATACAAATTACTATAGCTGACATACTGTTCATTAAAACATTCACTCCACATAACATTAACATTAGACCACTGCAGATCATCTCCCCTTAACTGCGACCCAAGCAGAAGATGTCTCCTTATTTTTGTTTGAAGTATATTATTTTCTATGTATATGCAGTGGGCTCCTTTAACAAAATGTACTAAGTGATGCAGCAAAACAATCATGTTGATTAATAAAAAAAAAAAGGAGTCTATCTGAGACCACTGGAAAAGAAGATCATTTGAATGCATCACTCTCATCTCCTTTGATTTAAGGTACACTATCTCTGGCAGAAGTTCCTTGACTGATACAACATTTGGGCACACGGGACAGCATGTGGGTGTCTGGTGACCTGGTTGTACCGACCGGAGGCAGCAGGCACACAGCTAAGTGTTTCCTCACCGTCTGTAGCAGAATAGCAGCTCTCGGTGAATGGAACGATGCTGTTGAGAATCCAGGACAGGATTTGGCAGCTTCTTGGGCTTGATGAGATCACTGTCCTGCTGCCGTTGAGTCTCAATCACCTGGCAAGATGGGACCATCTCGCAGTGATGCCTCTCTGACACACATAAACACAGGCCTGCACACACAGTCACACACCCTTTTTAATGCATTCACCAACACACTACGCAAACTGTATTGGTTCAGCTTCAATTGGCAGAAAGCTTTTCAAAAACTATTAGTTACATTCAAGATATTTAATTGTTCACTGAGTTGCGTGTTATCATAAAAATGGCTTCTAAAGTGATGGGTTAGGACTCAGAATGGGGTCACTGGCCTACTTTGGCGGGTCCCCACATGACAAGGTTAGCAATGTCATTATAGGCTTTTGTCCCAGGACAAATGACACAACTTCTCATTTGATTACTTAGCTGAAAATGTTTTTTTTTAAAAAAACTGTTCTAAGATAATGCTATTTATCTGTTTAAATTCACTGAAGCAATATGAGCTTCACCTTAACAATTCTGCTGTTTGATTTTATCTTACCTGTCCTGTTTTGCAGACCCATCTCCTGTGATCCCTGATTAAAGAATAAGAGATAAGTATATGTAAATTCCATTTTCAAAATGCTTTTTTTTTTTACATGCATGGAACTTCACTTGAAGCTGTTGTATGCATGTTGTATACAGAACAGCAGAAAAAGGAAACCAAAACTAATTTTCTAATTTTTATGTAGTTGAACAGCTGCACTGCATATTTGTATGTTTTTGAGTTTTCAAATGTAGCTAAGGGTTAACTTGAGCCAAGCTACTAACTGCCCAGTTTTACCCCCCACATTTCAAAGGCCTAAAACACCCGCAGACATTATGTATGAACATATTACAAACATCAAATTCAACATTTCGCCAAAATGTTTCCCATCCTGGAATTCACAAATCTTTACACACACAAAATGACACAAAAAAGAAAAATACTCTGTTGTGCTCAAACAGCATTCTATATTTTGTAGCTGGAAGTCTATGGGGGTAAATTGAAGAAGTCATAGAAGTACATAGAAGTACATAAAGACATAGAGACATAAAGACTCAGTCTGGACATAAAGACATAGAAGTCTCCATTAATTACATTAACACTGTCAGTTTTCTTGGGGGAACACACCTTAATGAAGGGACATATATGAGTTATTTTGCAAGGTAATCTTTGCAAAATGCTCATTGTGAATGACTTAATAAATGCAAGAAAATGTATTTTGAAAAAGGCCCGAACTGGATCTCTTATTATTTGAAAAACTCAGCCCAAAACAAACACTGCCCTTCCCTTTTCTATCTAATTTCCAATTTTGAACAGATTATTTGGGGCACAGACAACTCCAATTTACTCATTTCGGTAATTGAAATTGTTTATTCCCTACTTTAGGATAAAAACATGTTTTTTTGTCAATACTAATTTCAGCCATGATAACCACCACGACCAAAAATGCACCAAATAATGACATGTCTCCACTTTCTCACCTAACAGCACAAAACCAAGCTTACCTGTGAGCTCTGGTACAGACGCATAGCAGAAACGAGAGACGAGCTAAAGTATCTTCTCTCAAACACGCATAACTCCAGCTCCAGCAGAGGCTCACCCTCCTTCTCTGGGTGCAGGGCGAGCTGCAGTTAGGGTGAGGCTGAACAGGTGTGCCTTGCTGTCCTGTGGTCAAATCTTATTAACTGTCTTATCACCCTTTGTTCCCTCCCTCTGCACCCTCAGGAGACAAACTTGTGTGTTATCTCAGAGAGGGAGAACATATGGAGGGATTAGGATAGTGCAACATGCGTAGATAATAAATTCTCTTTAAGAGTTTGTGAAATATGGCCTCGGTATCCCTCCACTGTGGACCCAGTTGGTCTCTTGCACTGAATTCTTATTTGGTGTTGAATCCATCAACACATCAGAATCAGAATCAGGTTTATTACAAGGAATTTGCCTTGGTATGAAGGTGCATACAATAAACATAAACATGGAGAAAAATAATAGGAAAAAAAATAGGGATAGGTTAGGAGGAAGTACTGCAAGTCAAGAAAGTGAAGAGACATAAATAATACAGAATATGAAAAAAATATAATACAAATATAATAAAAAATATGTGCAATATATCTGTTTTTTTAAAGTGAATGAAAAAGATTTACAGTTTGTACAGGAATGTGCAAAATATTGACCAGAGAATGTGCAAAGCTTAACAGTATGGAGTATAGAGGGGGGGATAGGGGTCCGTGTCAGCGGGGGTCCCGGGGCTTGTTGATGAGGGCAGCTGCAGACGGGAAGAAACTGTTCTTGTGGTGTGAGGTTTTGGTCCTGATGGACCGCAGCCTCCTGCCAGAGGGGAGTGTTTCAAAAAGTTTGTGTCCAGGGTGAGAGGGGTCGGCCACAATCTTTCCTGCTCGCCTCAGGGTCCTGGAGGCGTACAGGTCCTGGAGAGAAGGCAGATTGCAGCCAATCACCTTCTCAGCGGAGCGAATGATACGCTGCAGTCTGCCCTTGTCCTTGGCAATGGCAGCAGTGTACCAGATGGTGATGGAGGAGGTGAGGATGGACTCAATGATGGAGGTGTAGAAGTGCACCATCATCGTCTTTGGCAGGTTGAACTTCCTCAGCTGCCGCAGGAAGTACATCCTCTGTTGTGCTTTTTTGGTGAGGGAGCTGATGTTCAGCAGGTGTGACGAGCCCCTTGCATGACATGGAAGATGTGAGAAGATGGGATATATTTGCGGCAGATTGCAAATTCAAGGAGGAACAGGCAAACGTTGCTCTGGTAAGAGCAGGCTGAAGCTGTTGAGATGTAGACTGAGAAGAAGGTGATTCTGAAATTTTGCTGTCATGAGAATAGATTGGGCAGTCAAAGGGGAGAAAAGCTATTTATCTGAATAAAGCCAGAGAGAATAAAGATAGTGATAGATGTGACTATAATATTAGATATTAGGTAGATATTAGTGATGTTGCAGGTAAAGATGTTCACAGGATATCGAGAGATGGATTCAAATCATGTTCAACATGGTTATAAGTGCAGTTTAATTGTATTATGATGGATTTAATGTGGGGTATGCAAGTTGAATCCTTACCGTGTTGAATTTCACAAAATCCACTAGATGGCAGTAATGCATCAAGTATGAAACTAACAGGCATAACACGTAAAAGAAGAAGATTCAAAGCCAGTGAAACCGGAAATGTCAACCTAGTTGGAGATCCATTATTGATCTGGCTGCGAAGTAGAAGGCATTAGCTCCACTTTTTAACATACCATGGATTGCTAATTGAAAAGAAGAAACAGTCACATAACCTCGCCAAAAAGCAACCAGCGAATATGACAAATGGTATGTTTATTGCATTGTGCGGCTAGCAGTGAAACTGTTGGGACTTCCTTGGACGAATCGCTAGCGTTAGCATGGAAACTAGCTGTAGACGTGGCCCAGACTGTGGCAGCAGACTACTTCTATTTAACTAACCTTTAACACCGTAATATCAACTATCTATCTTACAATTTCCAGTGCAGTGCACAGTTTGTGGTGCTTAATAAATAGCTAGTGACTTCAGACTACCGAATACTGGTGACCTACCGTTATTTTTTCAGGCTGATAATACAAGATAGCTTGGTAACTAGCTTTGGCCGGGGCTAATGCTAACTTTTCCTAGTGACGATTGGCGACAATACGCACGAAGCAAGAACACTGTCGGGTCAGGTTGGGCTTGCACTAGTATGACATTGACCAACTAGCTTTACAGATATTTAGGTGTTTCTGGTCGTAATCAACCCCGTACTGGTGTCACTATATGTCTGCTGCTAGCTTCACTGACTTGTCAACAGAGTGGACACACAACTTGACACTGAGGCTAATCAATGTTTCTGATGACGGGTGTTTGTTTAGAGTCGCAGTTCCTGGCCGGTGGACCGGTGCATTTTAACTTGTGCAACTTTTTCATAGAGTATCCTAAGATATTGTAAGTAAAAGTCAGTACAGTGGCCAGAGTTTACAAGATGTGTGGCAAAGTCATTATAACCCTTTAAACAAACTTGCCGTTTGTAAAATAACAGAGCCCCTAATAAGACTGATGTGGATACTGAAGCTGAAGAAAGGTCCATTCACTCCACTACTCTTACCTCTAGGAGACACTTTATTGTCCCACAGGAGCAGGACTAGGAAGTGCTGGATCTCCTGCCTCTCACACACATGCACACACACTCAAACTACAACAGAATATGATCTTGCCCAGCTTTCAAGTGGTGTAGTGTGACTTTGACCAGGCGCATTATGTGCCTTTTATGTAGTTATTTATGTAATTATATTTCTGTTGGAATAGCATTGTAATATAATATGCACAGTATTGAATTTTCTGTGATTGTTGTTTTTGTATGTCGTATTTCATGCAGCAAACTCATTTCTCTTGTATTAATCTGAGTGGAGAAGTTGAAATACTATTGATTAACATATCTGAAGCGGTCTCTTGACAGCTTGCAGACTGCTGTGCATTTGCTTCATTGGAAGGCAACTTAGGGAAGTCCATATGATACTATCCTCCCCTTCTTCCATAGTGTACTCTTTCGATGGCATCCTGGTCTTTGGACTGCTATTCATCTGCACGTGTGCATACCTCAAAAAGGTGCCTCGCCTCAACAGCTGGCTGCTTTCAGAGAAGAAAGGGGTGTGGGGCGTCTTCTACAAAGGTACATATAATATGCATTAACAGTATACTCACCCTGAAAGCTGGAGTAGGTAGCTGGTGAATATTGCTGCCTGTCTTATGGTCCTGTAGATTTTTGACAGTGTAGTCTGATGTTTTATATGGTACTCATTTGCATGGTAGTATATCATTCTGTTAAACTCTGAATTGGGCCTCTATATGAATGCTCACCTTGGGTTATGGCACAAGAGATAGTAACATCAGATCCTGTCAGTTTAAGAATTCTGCTGAATTCCTATTCCTATTTTATCCCTATGGTATAGGACAGTCCATTCAATATGTGTGTGATTGAACAACTCTCTCAAAGCCAGAAACCAGAGAACTAATCCTTGAACATGAGGTGTCATCAAAATGTGAAATCTGGAAATGCTCCACAAGGAATGAATTGGGAAAGATGGTAAAAATGTAGGAGCATTCAAGGAGATTTTCTGGGGAGATAGATACATGTTGGGGTGCAGAACTGATGATACAACTGTAGAATAAAGCACATTTAGGCATAAAAACTACAAAATTAGTCTGTCATTGATTGTCTATGGAGCCACTGTGGCTTTTATATCTTGATGACATTAGCAGGATAGAGCTCTATGCTATGTTGTTTGGACAGCAGGCAAATCTGATTTGTTTTTCAAATCTAAAGTCTGATTGTCACTGACAGTCCACATTGTAATTTAAAAGTGACCAGATTGGATTTGTGTGTTTAAACAGTATAATTATTTGCTGTCATTACATCATTGGTTGTCATGGTAACAACGCAGGCATGTGCACGCTGACTAAAGAGACTTTGACATAGGATGGGAAAACTCCACCCCTGCTCTCTAAAACCCATTATTTCCAATGGCTTTGTACCGTGGAAGTCACATACACTACCAGTCAAAAGTTTGGACACACATTTTTCTTTGTTTTTATTATTTTTCACATTTTAGAATAATGGTAAAGACATCAAAACTATGAAATAACACAAATGGAATTATGCAGTGACTAAAAAACTGTTAAACAAATCAAAACTATCTATATCTTATATTTTAGATTCTTTAAAGTAGCCACCCATTGCCTTGATGGAAAGGCAAAGGCTTTGGAAAGAAATTCATAGGCATCAAATTCACTATTTATATTTGTCTAAAGGACAAATTTCAAGCATTTAAGCATAAGCCTTTAGATCAGCATGGCTTTAAGATAATGAAAAGCATTGTAATCAAGTGTGTCAAAATTTTTGACTGGTAGTGTAATGTGTAATGTCAAATGTTGTGTTCATAGTGATGCTTAAAAACACTGGAAATCCAATCTGAGTGGTCAGTGAGTTGCATTCAAACCACTTATGATTTGTGATTTTACATCTGATCTAAGAAGATAGATTCTATGTTTGGTTTTTTTTCCACCATTCAGAGAACTTCAGATTTTAGAAAAAATATCAGACTCATATCAGAAATGTGAAAAATCAGATTTGAGCTGCCTGTCTGAACCTAGCCTTCTTTAGTTTCTGGCTTTCTGGGACATTTGTTCATGCTCACAAACAACTCAACTAAATAATACACATTTGCTGGTATAGTTTGCTATTCTCTCCTTGTTCTGTATGTTTGCCATTTTATCTGTAATTTTCTTGACTCATCCTTTTGATCCTCCATCCCTTGCTCTCAGCTGCAGTAATTGGGACGCGGCTTCACATCGCCGTGGCGATTTCCTGCCTGGCAATGGCTTTCTACTTGGTCTTCCTAAAATGAGAGAATCAGACTGGACTGGAAAGGACTGGACGGGTGCAGGCTGGGGATGGACTCACCGGAGTGGTCATGCGTTAATCCTTGTTGTGGATATCTCTTGGATTATGTGACCGATGAGGCCCTATCGCTGTGTGGACCCATTTGAAAGACAGGCCAGTGCTGCCCCCCTCTGGTGACTGGGATCATGACTTCTCCCTTCCTCTATGTCTGTGCACCACGGACATGCAGGTCATCCTGAATTCACCCTACAGATATGATAAAGAGGAGAAAGCCCGTTGGGTCACACGGTGTTATTTTATTGCTGGGTAACATCTTATTGTTGTCTCTACACCTCCTCCATAATAATTTATATTGAAGGACGTAGAATGTGCAAGGGCAAAGTGCGAAGGGGTCAAATTCTGCATTATACCTTATACCTGTATAGAATATATGAGTAACCTAACTGTATATATTTGAAAAAGTATGACCAACAGAGATATACCAGAGGTTAAGTGTGATCAGACTAAAAGTGATCAATTCTGCTAGGTCCCACCTATGCGGTTTTTCCTGTATCAGTTCCTTCAATCAAGGGGGGGAAAAGAGAAACAAAGCTAATATATAAAAATTTTCTTGTGTACACTTTATATTTTACTTTTTTGGATCTCTTACCTTTTCTTAACAGTGCTGTTAGGCTTCTCTGTGTCTCGTATTTTTGTTTCAGGTTTGAAGTACACACTTAACACTGGGGCACATTGTATTTACCCTAATTCAATGCATCCAACTGTATGGTTTATGTTTGTATTTAGCCTCACAGATTGGTCAGTGTAAGTCACTTGAAGTAAAACTCCTGTCAACATTGCAGAGTGTTGCACAGAGAAGACTACAATAATTTTTGAAGAAGCATATCTAAATATATTACATGTGGAATTGGGTAACTGTATCTGGCCTGCCTGATGATTTAACTGCAATGCCAAATAGGGGTGATGCTTATCATACCGTCTTAATTAAACACTGTTATTCTGAGTCTAAAAATAATGAATTTAAAGGATTATAGTCAAATCCCTTATCTGAGCTGTCACCTTATTTTTTTATTACTATACTAAATAAGAAAGTTATTTGGTGTTTTTGGGGGTATTTTTCAGTAAAGCATTGATCAGACAAGATCTGTGTTTGTGGTGTTTTTTTTATATACAATACAATATATATATATATATATATATATGTATTTGTATGAAATAACAAACAGTTGAGAGATTTTAAGTGGCATCTATGTGTTGGAGATTTATTATTTGACTCTTTGTTGCTGCATTGGTAATAGTTTAGGCCTTCTTTGATCATGGCCTGGTTAGTTTACAGCCAAATATTTCACATAACATCGGTAAGATTGTTGAGTGCTCTCATGTGTGTTACATTTGAACCTGTAAAACAACGTGTTCGCTGATTGATAGAGGGAAATTCCAACTAACATGCCCACAGTAGGAATTCTTCCCCTACGTTCCAAATAATAACCTACTTCTCGCGAGACAACAATTGTTGTTGGGAGCGCGCACTGCCAGTGACGGGGAGCCGCGACGCCCACGTTCACGTTTCCGCGCACCCAGCGGAACGAGAACGGGGGCGAAAAATCCAGCGAGCGTCCGTAGCTTCCTGACCTGAACGTGTCTTCTAGAGGAAGTTGCCTCCAAACGCGCGTCCAGCCCGTCGTGCACGGGGGGTAATTTTGCACAACTGCACAGAATTTGCACAACTGGGAGGCTGAAGTCGCATACTACTTCGGCCCGCCTTGATTGTTTTGAGTTGACTGGAGGACGCCCGCGCGCCACACGGGAAGGAGAGAGAGGAGAGGGCAGAAGAAGTTTCGACTGGTTTGTTTGTCACTGCGGGGTCGGTAAATTCGCAGGAATGTCGCAGAAGGAGAGACCCCTTTTCTACCGACAGGAGCTCAACAAAACCGTATGGGAGGTCCCGGCGCGGTACCAGAACTTATCCCCCGTCGGCTCCGGTGCTTACGGATCCGTATGGTAAGCGTGTTGCAGAGTAGCACCGAGAACACAACAAATTGCACAATGCTATCGGTTGGTATAATGGCCAAACTGTTTCCAACAGAGGCCCGTACCTCTCCGCGAATTGCTTATCAATCTGTAGCTGGTTGGTAAAGGATGACTCTGAAAGTAAAGGGGATACTTGTGCCTTTTGTTTACGTTTCATACTTTCACCATAACAAATTGATGGCACATCGTGCGCGCTTCGGGGTAACTCGCACTTCTTCGGCGGGTGGGGATTATTTTGTTTTTGTGCACATTTTGCCTCCTTGCCTAGTATCTAATTTGCTCGTAGCGTCGTGTGAACGGTGACACAATTGTACGTATTGTCCAGCAGGCACAATGGCAGCGTGAAGACTAAGTTTAGATGCGTTTTATGCAGAATAAGGGCTATTCTCTCTTGAGTTGACTGTTTAGACTGTGGCGAAGAAGCCTCGACATGTTCCTGCTTGCATCATCTGCCAAAGTGGTGCCTCCACATGATAAGACAGGATTCATGGTCGTGTTATGGCGATGATGCATTTAACCAATACATAAACAGTTAACATCGATTAGAATAGTATTGTAGTAATATACGTATGGGACTGGTACTTTGAACAATGCACTTTTGGCCTTTCATTGGCACGTTGCATACATTGTGCACTTTCCAGTCGGGTGCAGACTGCAGAGTACCAGCAAGTCACGTGGTTTTCGGAAAGTAGGCCCCCTCGTCCATAGTGACTGCTCTCTATAGGAACCCATCCGACGATGATGAGTCTAGAATGATGTCACCCTTTCGCCCGTCGTGTTACACCCATGACTCACAGTCCCGAGGTTAGGTAGTCGCCTCAGCAGTGACTCTGTTAGTCATCTAAAACTCACGGATCGCATCGTAACGTAATTGTAACTTTGGTGCTGTTAGTCTTTTCTTCTGCTCCCACAAGGTGACACCCGTCAATTGTGTGTGTGTCTCAGGCAGTGATGTAGTGGTGAATAAAAAGGTGGGTAAACTGACCTCAAGTTGGTCATCACCACAACCACCAGTAGAGACAAAAAGCTATTATATTTTCAGAAAGCCATTAATGTATGCGTTTTCCTAAACAACAATATCTTTATATAATTTACATCAGTTTGATGCTACTTACTATGATGTGTACTAATACTATGCATGTACATAATAACAATTTATGTCGATGGGTAAACTCAATTCCATAAATAAAAAAGGTGTGTCGACTTGAGTTTTGGTGGTTTATCCTCTACTAAATCCCTGCTCTCGGGTTAATATCTTGGTGTAGCTGGCCTTGGTGCTACACAATGATGACAAACATGGCTGACAGCATCATTCTCCCCATTTCCTGCTGCTACTCTATAGTTGCCTTTGGGGCATTTCCACTGTGTTGCCTGTAGTTCACTACACCCTGTGCCAGTGCAAGGAGCTCTCACATGTAAACCTATCTCTTGGAAACGTCCCATCCTGGTCACAAAGCCTTTGCAATACGATAGCTTACAAGACATTCTGCACGCAAAGTGGTCTAAATAGGAAGGTGTTATTGAAACTCTTCAGAAGGTATCAGAACAGTATTAATGGGGCACCCCGATGGATCACCGAGTAGAGCACGTAACATAAGGCTCAGTCCTTCCCGCAGCGACCCGGGTTCGAATCCAGCCCGCAGTCATTTGATGCATGTCCTCCCCTCTCTCTCTCCCATACCTTCCTGTCTCTCTCTCACACTGTTGCAATTAATAAAGCATAAACATGCCTAAAATAAAAATATTTAAAAGAACAGTATTAATAACCTCATACTACCTGCAGGCTGTCAGGCTGTTGGTCAGCTGTTGGTCAGCCTGACACACACTCAGTCAGCCAGTCGGGACAGTCTTTGTTGTTGCTGCCCTGACTCTCCTCGGGCCCTCTGCTTGAACTCTGCCCAACTGAAAAGTATGGAAAGCACTATGTGTGTGTATTTTTTTTAAAATATATTTTCCTCATCAACCTGTCACTCAGAGGCAGGGCGTCTGAGGAAACCACTACCACCTCCTCCGTATTTCTGACCTTTGTCTCCATTCTTCAAATGTCAGACTTGGAGGAGGTCCAGGATAGGTCAGGAAAGAAAGAGTTCAAAGTGAATGCTGCTGGCTGGGATTAGGTTATGGACTGTGCTGAGTGCCTCCGTGTTATTTGGTCTTGGTCGCTCAGCTGAGCAGAAAAAACAGGTGCCTGCCTACAGGCTTGCTGTACTTCTCTTTGCCTCACACGCTTGAATGTGACTTACTCCATTAAAATGTTTTATATATCTGTCCAGTCAGTGAGCAAGTGTTTATTTTGCCAGCTTGCACAGGTGTGTTAAAGGACCACTTCTCAGTTTGCTTTTGTGTTTTCCTCTTCATTGGCTTTTGTGTTTTCCTCTTCACTGGCTTCTTTGTCCAGCAGGAAATACAATACATTTTTCCAGTCAGTTTGTCTCAGCATGGATTCCTTGTTTGCCTCTTGGTTGCGTGCCTACTTGGGCCACAGCATTCTTTATATGTCCTTAAAGACATTATAATATTGTGCTGATGAGACTGTGGTGTTGATGAGGCTGTACTGGTGACGAGGTGACATATTGTGGCAGGTTCTGGCTGACGCACTTGGTCTTAACCTCAGAGAAATGTGCACTGACTTGTTGGCTCTCCGAACCACCGGGAAGCTTAAGTTGAAAAAACCTTCAATCCAGTATGACTTCAGCTCCAATTGTCATTCAAAGAACTATAATAGAGTTGATGTCAGAAGAGTAGAACCCTTTATTTTGGTATATAGCAGATTAGGTCACAGATTAGGTTTTAGTGCCCCAGAGCATTTTAGCATTCAAAGATCACTGGTGACTAACCTTTATCAGTAGCTTGATTCGCAGAGTTGAGCTGTACTCATCTGACACTGTATGATAGCATGGCAAGAGGGAAGGACACCCTTCCTCATCTCAGTCAGTCAGTCATAACATAATGCTGACGCTTACTTGCCTCCCTGTTGATGCTGGCCTCTTAATGTTGTTCCTTTTACAGCCCACGTTTTTACGGCCCTTCGTTATTGCACTTAGGCTACATTCATTACAGACTAATTGGATGGTGTGTGCTTAGACGCATCATGTTTGTCCTGCAAATTAGCTGTAGCTTCATAGACTGTGTGTGTTGGTAGGTATTTGAGATTGCTTATGTTTACTAAGTATGGGTTTTTCCTTGGAAGTGAGACAAATACAAGGTATTCTGAGAGGTAGGGACATACACTGGGTGTGGAAGATTATTTCCAACGCGAAAAGGCACACTGCTTATCTTACTATTCTTATCATGGTTGCATTGCACCCAGGGCCATAAGTTTGTCTCTAACAAGCTGAGTGAGTGTCTGAGACTTTGTTTATAAAACTGTTATTGGCTGCTCTATGCAGTCAAACATTAGACATTGTGTCACAACGCACCATACTGTCTGCTGCCCAAGTCTGAGTGCGTGAACAGTGAGTGTGAAGAAACAAAGATCTTGAGTTGCCATTCATGGGCGGTTGCAAGGTTGGCAACTTCTATACAGCTCAAATCCCTCAATCAGCTGGTAAAATATGGGCAAAGGAAATGACTAACTCTCTTCTCCCGCTGTACTGTTGAGATGCACTTCAACAAGGCACTTAACTTAATGGCCACGGAGCAGCTCAAGACCAGTTCAAGACAGTAGTTCTACTGAGTAGCTCCCATGTATGAATGTGTGTTACTGTCCCTCTCCCTCCTGATTGCTGTAAGAAAAGTTCCTAGTCAACTGGTCTGGTTAAAGTAGGTTAGAAAAGAAGGAAAAGGTCTGACTTTCATTTTCATCCCCCACATGGATAGAGAATGTAATAGGGGAAAAAAACAATACTTCATTTCACCAGAATGAAAAATGATTTCTTCATCTGATTTCTTGCAGTCATCCATTTGTGTGGCAGACAAAGTGATTGACCTGGAAGGAATGTGGTTTATCATAACTGGGCTGCGTTCCCTCAGAGATACAGGAAATGCAGAGATGTCACTCTCCATGGGGAGGCAAGGCCCATCTGCCTCACTCTCTGCTGCCACCATACTGTCTTTGTGTCTGTCTCATGCATTATGATGTTACAGTCTGGTGTTACTGTGTTTATAGGTGTTTATTATAAGTTGGATCCCAATCATCGATCAAAGGGGATGGAGGTGGGTGGGGGTTTCCCTTCCATCCTCTGCATGCTAGCTGGGCTGGGTAAAAAACTCTATTCTCTGATGATTTTATTTTGTCAGAGTCGATTCTTTAAATCCTAGTACCGATACTTGAATGTGTATGTTATTTTACATTAGTAGAATAAGAGCACATATAATTTTTAGCTTTTATCTTAGACTCCGCTCCTTTTGACCAAACCTCTCTCCACTGGCTTGACAGTGATGGACAATGGCAAATGCTATTAAACCAGCCTCGAAAAACAAAGCGGGGAGAAATTAACTTGATAAAAGCCATGTCGTTTTCTTTATTCGTTTTTTAAGTACTCACATGATGCAACAATGAACTTTATATGCTCATCTGACTAGACGCCACTCGGATGTTGTTAAATCTGTGGATCTGAAGCAGTCACAACTGACATACGCCCATGTGTTTCAAAAAACTTTCACTAATTGTCATTTTTCTTTTCAAAAGCACAAACGTCACAGTGAGTTCAACACACGAATGCTCTTAAAAACCTGGGAAGAGGTGTTCTACTGTGCAGTATTATCTTGATATACCCTAACTAATAAAAGGGAGGTTTAAGTAAATTATATATATATAGATTACTACTGACAGTGATTACTACACTAATGCAGAAAACAAATAAACATCTAAGACTTCT
>NW_027280143.1:0-2500 GCF_046629955.1 Centroberyx affinis
TCTAGCAGCCACTTCTGTTCTGCTTCAGTCCAGCCGAACACAGCAGGTGATTTCCCTGATCGCTGCATCATCAGGATCCACTCATCCACTCATCATCAAAAAACACTTTAACACTGTTTAAAAAAATAACTGTTGGTGATGCGCCTTGCCTCTCTGGGTCCATTCTGTTGTTTTGGTGTTTTATTTTTCTCATTCCCGTAGCGTGACAGCAGAAAACGTTTCAGCGATCTAACACATCAGCGGTAAGCGTCAGGTTTTGGTGTCAGTCCCTCAGAATCAAAGGGCTTCTGATTTGATTTGATTTGATTTAGTTTAAGTGTCATACACACAAGCTGCCCAGCCCACATAGACTTACATGACACTATCACTTAATTACATGGGTGTACAACATAATATGCCGCTTTTCCACCGCATGGTACCGGCTCAACTCGCCTCACCTCAACTCTACTCGCTTTTGGTTGTACCACTTGGTTTTCCACTGCCCCTGGTAATATGGTACCTGGTACCTGGTACTTGCCCAATGGAAAACCAAAAAAGGCGAGTAGAGTCGAGTCGAGTCGAGCGGGTACCATGCGGTGGAAAGGCGCCTATAAGAGAAGGAAAAAGATGCGGAAAACTCAGGTATCACACAAAAAAAAAATATTTAGCCTTTTTTCCCTATGCTTTACAAATGAAGCGGGAAATATGGAAACTGGCCTTTCTAAAACATAGTTCAAGTTTTTCATAATCATCTAGCCAGAAGAAATTCATGCAGACGTAAGTCATTTTGTAATGCAACACATTTCTTAGATCAACATAAGCCGGACAATAGGACATAAAATTAATCTCGTTCTCAGTTTTTTCCAAATCACAAAGTAGACGTATTCTTTCATCTTCAGGAGTATTACTGAACCTCCCTGTTTCAATGGCTAGTGGTGCTGTACCAGACCTTAAAGGAATAGTTCACCCAAAAATGAAAACTCTGTCATCATCTCCTCCCCCTCATGCCAAATGAAACACAGGTGAAATTTGTTAGTCCATATAACACACAGGGAGGCTGCCAACACAGCTTGGTAGCAGCCTTCTCCAAAACAACTGGGGAGCTGTTCTTTAGAGCTCCAAAACAATCACACTGTGAATAGAAAGACCTATACACCATTATTTGTTGCAAATCAATCAGCTGTAGTTCAGATTTGCACTAAATGATGGTGTAAATATACTGTAGGTCTTTTTGGAACTCTGAAGAACTGGTCCCCACTGACTTCAGTTGTTTTGGAGAAGGCTGCTATGGAGTTGTGCTGCAGCCTCCCTGTGTGTTATATGGACAAACTTCACCTGTGTTTCAACTGGCATGAGGGGGAGGAGATGATGACAGGATTTTCATTTTTGGGTGAACTATTCCTTTCACTGTGCACAAAGAGATCTGGGACTTCTAGGTAAGTTTAACAGAACATTAGGCTTCTATCTAGAGCCGCCATTTTGCACCAAGAGACGTTCAACAATCACACAGGGAGAAATCCATCGCAGAAGAGGAGAGAGACCAGTTTCTCCACCCACAGGAGCAGGAGAGAGACCAGAATACAATGCAGCCACAAAACTATTGTATTGTTTTTCATGTATTTCTTTGTTTTTATTGGATTGTTGTCTACTGAATGTTTAATTTTTCTGCTCAGTTTGTGTGCTTCTTGTTGTCATTTATTTTTTATTGCATTTTTCTAAATTATGTTAGCTTAGTGTTTTCTTTTTTTTCTCCCTTTTTTGTTATTGTTTGTTTTTCTCCTGAAGTTGAGGGGAGGTCCGTTGTATAAGCCTGTGGCTTCTTGACCTCTCCTGTCACATCTTTTATTTTTTCATAATCTGGATTTTATGCAGTTTTATGTGTGTGCAAATAAAAAAAAATAAAAAAAGTGGGTTCATCAAAAAAGTCAAAATCACAAAATAACTCCTGGAAGGCAGTGGACATCACAGACTGATGATATCGAACAGTGTGAGAGTTTCTGAGGACGGATTTCTCCTTTAAGTGAATGCTGTGAATGAGTTTCCCCAGGTGACAACAAGCCTGACAGGCCGACTGGTGAAGAGGTAAGGGAAGCAAAAGATCTGATTTAAGAGGAAATCGGTCCAGAGACAGAGAGAAAGGGCTGTTTGGAAAAAAATATCCATATGTTCGTCAAAGAGAGTAGGAGAGAGAGGAGGGGAGAGGAGAGACAATAGGAGAGGGAGAGAGTAGAGGAAGGGATTTTAGATGAAATCCAATTGTACTTAGACATTTTGGCAATACTGTTCACATAAAAGGGGGGGGGAGAGGGGATAAGAAGAAAGAAAGAGAGAGGAGGAAAGAAAGGGAGAGAGTGGAATAGAGAGGGCGAGAGACAAAGAGAGGGAGAGAGAGAGAAAGAAGCAGAGGAGAAAGACAGTGAGAGAGAGAGGGAATGAGAGAGTACAGTTGGTGCAAGAAGCAAGGAAATACTCTGAATCCTTGCAGAGGTGTGTGTGTGTGTGTGTGTGTGTGTGTGTGTGT
>NW_027280143.1:7500-22215 GCF_046629955.1 Centroberyx affinis
CTCAGTGTGTTTCAGTGTGTTTCTCAGTGTGTTTCAGTGTGTTTCTCAGTGTGTTTCTCAGTGTTTCAGTGTGTTTCTCAGTGTGTTTCAGTGTGTTTCTCAGTGTGTTTCTCAGTGTTTCAGTGTGTTTCTCAGTGTGTTTCAGTGTGTTTCTCAGTGTGTTTCTCAGTGTTTCAGTGTGTTTCTCAGTGTGTTTCAGTGTGTTTCTCAGTGTGTTTATCAGTGTTTCAGTGTGTTTCTCAGTGTGTTTCTCAGTGTGTTTCTCAGTGTGTTTATCAGTGTATTTCAGTGTGTTTCAGTGTGTTTCTCAGTGTGTTTCTCAGTGTGTTTATCAGTGTATTTCAGTGTGTTTCTCAGTGTGTTTCTCAGTGTGTTTCTCAGTGTGTTTCTCAGTGTGTTTCTCAGTGTGTTTTTCAGTGTGTTTTTCAGTGTGTTTCTCAGTGTGTTTCTCAGTGTATTTCAGTGTGTTTCTCAGTGTGTTTCTCAGTGTGTTTCTCAGTGTGTTTCTCAGTGTGTTTATCAGTGTGTTTCAGTGTTTATCAGTGTTTCAGTGTGTTTCTCAGTGTGTTTCTCAGTGTGTTTCAGTGTTTATCAGTGTGTTTATCAGTGTGTTTCAGTGTGTTTCAGTGTGTTTCTCAGTGTGTTTATCAGTGTGTTTCAGTGTTTATCAGTGTGTTTCAGTGTGTTTATAAGTGTGTTTCTCAGTGTGTTTATCAGTGTGTTTCTCAGTGTGTTTATAAGTGTGTTTCTCAGTGTGTTTATCAGTGTGTTTCAGTGTTTATCAGTGTGTTTCAGTGTGTTTCTCAGTGTGTTTCTCAGTGTGTTTCTCAGTGTGTTTATAAGTGTGTTTCTCAGTGTGTTTCTCAGTGTGTTTCTCAGTGTGTTTATCAGTGTATTTCAGTGTGTTTCAGTGTGTTTCTCAGTGTGTTTCTCAGTGTGTTTCTCAGTGTTTCAGTGTGTTTCTCAGTGTGTTTCAGTGTGTTTCTCAGTGTGTTTATCAGTGTTTCAGTGTGTTTCTCAGTGTGTTTCTCAGTGTGTTTATCAGTGTATTTCAGTGTGTTTCAGTGTGTTTCTCAGTGTGTTTCTCAGTGTGTTTATCAGTGTATTTCAGTGTGTTTCTCAGTGTGTTTCTCAGTGTGTTTCTCAGTGTGTTTCTCAGTGTGTTTTTCAGTGTGTTTCAGTGTGTTTCTCAGTGTGTTTCTCAGTGTGTTTATCAGTGTATTTCAGTGTGTTTCTCAGTGTGTTTCTCAGTGTGTTTCTCAGTGTGTTTCTCAGTGTGTTTCTCAGTGTGTTTATCAGTGTGTTTCAGTGTTTATCAGTGTTTCAGTGTGTTTCTCAGTGTGTTTCTCAGTGTGTTTCAGTGTTTATCAGTGTGTTTATCAGTGTGTTTCAGTGTGTTTCAGTGTGTTTCTCAGTGTGTTTATCAGTGTGTTTCAGTGTTTATCAGTGTGTTTCAGTGTGTTTATAAGTGTGTTTCTCAGTGTGTTTATCAGTGTGTTTCTCAGTGTGTTTATAAGTGTGTTTCTCAGTGTGTTTATCAGTGTGTTTCAGTGTTTATCAGTGTTTCAGTGTGTTTCTCAGTGTGTTTCTCAGTGTGTTTCAGTGTTTATAAGTGTGTTTATCAGTGTGTTTCAGTGTGTTTCAGTGTGTTTCTCAGTGTGTTTATCAGTGTGTTTCAGTGTTTATCAGTGTGTTTCAGTGTGTTTATAAGTGTGTTTCTCAGTGTGTTTATCAGTGTGTTTCTCAGTGTGTTTATAAGTGTGTTTCTCAGTGTGTTTATCAGTGTGTTTCAGTGTTTATCAGTGTGTTTCAGTGTGTTTCTCAGTGTGTTTCTCAGTGTGTTTCTCAGTGTGTTTATCAGTGTGTTTATAAGTGTGTTTCTCAGTGTGTTTCTCAGTGTGTTTCTCAGTGTGTTTATCAGTGTATTTCAGTGTGTTTCAGTGTGTTTCTCAGTGTGTTTCTCAGTGTGTTTATCAGTGTGTTTCTCAGTGTGTTTCTCAGTGTGTTTCTCAGTGTGTTTATCAGTGTGTTTATAAGTGTGTTTCTCAGTGTGTTTCTCAGTGTGTTTCTCAGTGTGTTTATCAGTGTATTTCAGTGTGTTTCAGTGTGTTTCTCAGTGTGTTTCTCAGTGTGTTTATCAGTGTATTTCAGTGTGTTTCTCAGTGTGTTTCTCAGTGTGTTTCTCAGTGTGTTTCTCAGTGTGTTTTTCAGTGTGTTTCAGTGTGTTTCTCAGTGTGTTTATCAGTGTATTTCAGTGTGTTTCTCAGTGTGTTTCTCAGTGTGTTTCTCAGTGTGTTTCTCAGTGTGTTTATCAGTGTGTTTCAGTGTTTATCAGTGTTTCAGTGTGTTTCTCAGTGTGTTTCTCAGTGTGTTTCAGTGTTTATCAGTGTGTTTATCAGTGTGTTTCAGTGTGTTTCAGTGTGTTTCTCAGTGTGTTTATCAGTGTGTTTCAGTGTTTATCAGTGTGTTTCAGTGTGTTTCTCAGTGTGTTTCTCAGTGTGTTTCTCAGTGTGTTTCTCAGTGTGTTTATCAGTGTGTTTATAAGTGTGTTTCTCAGTGTGTTTCTCAGTGTGTTTATCAGTGTATTTCAGTGTGTTTCAGTGTGTTTCTCAGTGTGTTTCTCAGTGTGTTTCTCAGTGTTTCAGTGTGTTTCTCAGTGTGTTTCAGTGTGTTTCTCAGTGTGTTTATCAGTGTTTCAGTGTGTTTCTCAGTGTGTTTCTCAGTGTGTTTCTCAGTGTGTTTATCAGTGTGTTTCAGTGTGTTTCAGTGTGTTTCTCAGTGTGTTTATCAGTGTGTTTCAGTGTTTATCAGTGTGTTTCAGTGTGTTTATAAGTGTGTTTCTCAGTGTGTTTATCAGTGTGTTTCTCAGTGTGTTTATAAGTGTGTTTCTCAGTGTGTTTATCAGTGTGTTTCAGTGTTTATCAGTGTGTTTCAGTGTGTTTCTCAGTGTGTTTCTCAGTGTGTTTCTCAGTGTGTTTCTCAGTGTGTTTATCAGTGTGTTTATAAGTGTGTTTCTCAGTGTGTTTCTCAGTGTGTTTCTCAGTGTGTTTATCAGTGTATTTCAGTGTGTTTCAGTGTGTTTCTCAGTGTGTTTCTCAGTGTGTTTATCAGTGTATTTCAGTGTGTTTCTCAGTGTGTTTCTCAGTGTGTTTCTCAGTGTGTTTTTCAGTGTGTTTCAGTGTGTTTCTCAGTGTGTTTCTCAGTGTGTTTATCAGTGTATTTCAGTGTGTTTCTCAGTGTGTTTCTCAGTGTGTTTCTCAGTGTGTTTCTCAGTGTGTTTATCAGTGTGTTTCAGTGTTTATCAGTGTTTCAGTGTGTTTCTCAGTGTGTTTCTCAGTGTGTTTCAGTGTTTATCAGTGTGTTTATCAGTGTGTTTCAGTGTGTTTCAGTGTGTTTCTCAGTGTGTTTATCAGTGTGTTTCAGTGTTTATCAGTGTGTTTCAGTGTGTTTATAAGTGTGTTTCTCAGTGTGTTTATCAGTGTGTTTCTCAGTGTGTTTATAAGTGTGTTTCTCAGTGTGTTTATCAGTGTGTTTCAGTGTTTATCAGTGTGTTTCAGTGTGTTTCTCAGTGTGTTTCTCAGTGTGTTTATCAGTGTGTTTCTCAGTGTGTTTATCAGTGTGTTTATAAGTGTGTTTCTCAGTGTGTTTCTCAGTGTGTTTCTCAGTGTGTTTATCAGTGTGTTTCAGTGTTTATCAGTGTGTTTCAGTGTGTTTCAGTGTGTTTCTCAGTGTGTTTCTCAGTGTGTTTCAGTGTGTTTCTCAGTGTGTTTCTCAGTGTGTTTCTCAGTGTGTTTATCAGTGTGTTTCTCAGTGTGTTTCAGTGTGTTTATCAGTGTGTTTATCAGTGTGTTTCAGTGTGTTTCTCAGTGTGTTTCAGTGTGTTTATCAGTGTGTTTCAGTGTGTTTGTCAGTGTGTTTCAGTGTGTTTGTCAGTGTGTTTATCAGTGTGTTTCAGTGTGTTTGTCAGTGTGTTTCAGTGTGTTTGTCAGTGTGTTTATCAGTGTGTTTCAGTGTGTTTATCAGTGTGTTTCTCAGTGTGTTTCAGAGTGTTTATCAGTGTGTTTCAGTGTGTTTCTCAGTGTGTTTCAGAGTGTTTATCAGTGTGTTTATCAGTGTGTTTCAGTGTGTTTCTCAGTGTGTTTATCAATGTGTTTATCAGTGTGTTTCAGTGTATTTATCAGTGTGTTTATCAGTGTGTTTATCAGTGTGTTTATCAGTGTATTTATCAGTGTGTTTGGGTCCAGTGAGTCTGAATCTGTCAATACTAGCTGTCACCTTTTCAGAAACTACATTTAGGACTGTGCATAGGGAAATAATTTATACATGAAGTGGCTTCCAGCAGTGCTTCTGTGCTACAGTCAGGTAGTTTTACTGTTTGTTTCTGCTTTTAAACTGGTAATCCACCAGCTCCTCATTTCTTATTTAGTCTCCATCTTTGTTGCTGAGGTGTTTCTGCACTGCACTTCCCAGAAATCACCTGTCAATCAAACAGTGTTGGGAAATGTATTAAAGTGTATCTTTAATGGTGACCTCATGCTGCACCAGGAGGCGTAAATATAAATTCCAACCAATAAAACATCACAGATTTTTGAACAGTCCCTCCGCCCATCTTTAATGCCAAATACACTGTTGAATCTGTCACCGTGACAAAGGGAGCGGAGCCAAAGGGCCAAAACTGAAGGTGACATCACATGTTTATCTGCAGTGAAAATGAGGCCGGAGTGACCCAGCCAGGACCAGGATTAGTCATCAGTTCTCCCTCTGTCTGCGGTCTGAGTCAGTGAGCGTCTGTCGTCTCCGAGTCAGACTGTCGACTGAAACCTCCGCCTGGGTCTCCTTCTGTCACACTGAAACTGATTCTCTGAGTTCAATTTACTTGCATAATATGATGATTCAATACAGACAATTCATTCACTCATTTTTCTTTACCCTCTTTATTCCTATAGTCAGGGTCACGCGGGTGCTGGAGCCTTCCCCAGCTTGACAAACATGCTCACAGTCACACCCATTAGAGTCTTCAATTCACCTGACCTGCATGTTTTTGGGCAGAAACCAGAGCAAACACAAGGAGAAGATGCGAACTCCACACAGAAAGGACCGGGGGCCGGGAATCGAACCCGGGACTTTCTTGCGGTTAAGTGCCAATATTATTGTTTAAATTGGATGAAATTTTAAACTTCAAAAAAGTGTTTTCATATTTACTCTGCCTCTAGATAAGATTTGCATGCCTTAAGGGTTTTTTTTTTATGAGTTTAGCTAATGGGCAGAAGTGTGGAAACTGCCTGGAAAATGGACAGATGTTTTAAAATATAATGCCTGTAAATGTAGCTGCTAAAAAAAAAAAAAATCCAAATTTGTCTTTATTACAAGTCCCTAATTATTATTATAATTATATTTATTATAAGAGTTTTTAGTGTCCTATGGTCTAAATGCTGTTGCGCTTGTCATTTTGGGGATTTATTGACATGAAAAATCATCAAATTTAAAGAAAAGTTCAGCGCAAAATAATGACAATCACCTATGGCAAACAAGTATGAAACTCAGGCCATTTCATTTGGTATGGTTGTAGCGAGAAAACTTATTCAACTTATGTGGAAGTCAGACTACACACCAACATATGATATGTGGATAGAAGAGTTGATGAATGTGTTATACTTAGAAAGGTTAAGGTTCTCTAATGCGAACAAGACTTGAATATTTGTCAGAATTGGGAGCCCTGTACTAGAGTACCTCAAGGGTAGTGGACTGATGATGTAACTGTGTGCCCTCTGTCGTTGTGTATATGTATTTTATTTTACTAGTAATAATGAAGTCCTGTGATCCGTTTTTTCTTTTTTTTTTTTTCTTTTTTGTATTTGTGAAGATAATCGTGGCTGAGTTGCTCGAGTGATGTACTGAGTGTTTGTCTTATATTGAAAATCCTAAAATAAAGGTTAAAAAACAAATATATATATTGACAATCGGCCGCGTCAGTCCAAAAGATATATCAGTATATATCGGTATCAGCCTTTAAAAAAAAAATATGGATCGAACTGCAGTTGTAGCCGCCGGTGACCGGTCTCCAAACATTACGTGACAGCATCTGTTCAGCATCACACACTGTAGTAAAACATAAACCGGCTCCGGAGGGCCGAATCCCCTGCAGTCATGTGAAAGTTGTTGCCAGTTAGACGGAGTGAGAAATGTGTTTTTTAAATTATTGCCATTCCATAATTCATTTAGCCAGCATTCTGCACTTATTACGCTTGCTGAATAATGTACGGCGGTTAATAATTTACCGGGAGATAAAAATGGCTCCGGTTTTAACTGTGGGCTAACAATTAGGCAAGAAGAGAGGAGAGAGAGAGAGAGAGACCTTTGGTACAAAATGCTACTAAAATCAAGGTTTGACTATGCAAATAGATGGGCTGTGATTTAGGAGAAGACAGTAAATATAGTGACAGGAAGAAAATAAGATAGAGAGAGGCAGTGAGAAAGATAGAGAGAGAGAGAATGAAGGATAGCGGGAGAGAAAGTGAGAGAAAGCGAGAGAGAGAGAAAGCGAGAGAGAGAGAGAGAGAGAGAGAGACGTAGCAGTAAAATTTATAGCTGCTTGCCAGGATACGGTCCAGACAGACACACAGTCAGCCGGCTCAGTCTCTTCTGAGAGATTTTGGAAACTGAAAGGAAAGAGATGGAGAAAAAGAGTGTGAGAGACAGACGAAAAGATAATTGTTCAGTATTGTCTTATATATTGGGTGGTTTCAATATCTGCCGTCTGCTGGAAATTTATGTGACAGGGAGTCTGCAAAAGTTTCCTGATGGAAGTCGATACAAGTCACACATTAAAGGATAAGTTTGTAGATTTTGGACCTATATATATATAATTACTCTCTTCCATCCCAGTAGTACTTGGACCCACAGACAGTATTGGCTCTAGAGTCAGCTGTGGGTTGAAACAGTGAGCTCCGCTGCCTCTTGCTGCAACAATGAGTCCAAACTATTTGTCAAAATATCTCCAAAAAATCCAGTCTGTTTCCACTCAGTAGATCGTCTTCTACCGAACTCTACTGTTTACAATCTGACCTGACCGTCCAAAACTAGATCACTCCGCCATGAACCGCCTTTCACCCCACTGCGGTCTGTGCTGCGGCCAAGAAAAATAGTTATGTGATTTCCTGATTAGTGAAAGTGGAGGAACTGAGTCGTGTTTACTCTCCGACAAACGGATTTTTTGCCAAATGTGATTGGCTGCTTGTTCACCAAAGCGACACCAAAAAGGAGGGAAAGGGACAGAGAGGCTGATCATCAAAACCAAGAACGCCATGTCAATACTTGTGTCCTTGTGGAGAACGATCGCAATGAATCTTGGGACGTTCAATTCGTTTTTCGTCGGTAAAGTCTCCATCCGATGCATCCTCGATATTTTGAGGTTGGCAAGGAAACTTCCGGGGTTTCTATCCATCCCGACGTTCTTTTGCTTTGGAATCGTGCTTCGGCAGTTAGATATTGATAACAAGAGAGCAGAGAATTAACGTTATTGAATTCAGCAGCTAGAATTAACGTTAGTGATCTGAGCTGCAGACTGTTTCTCATCTGGGATTCAGAGGAACGCTCAACAGAAAACCATTTGAAATTACTTTTTTTAGACGACTACTTTTACTTTTCTACTTTAAGTAAATTTCAGACCATGTACTTTTATACTTTGACTTGAGTAAATGATTTGAAATGGTACTTTAACTTTTACCAGAGTATATTTTCAGATGAGTATTTGCACTTTTACTTCAGTAAGGAATTTGTGTACTTGTACCATCTCTGGATCATGTATTGGGAATATCTGCTAAACCTTTGCCTGTTGCACAACACTGTATTATCTGCTAGAAGTGCTAACCAGCTAAGTTAGTTAGCGAGAAAGCTGCTACGCTAACGTCAGATAATGTTATCGATCTGCCAGAGGTGTGACCAAGTCAACTCTGCTCGAGGCCCAAGTCCGTCTCAAGTCTTGAGGCACAAGTCTCAAGTCAAGTCCCAAGTCTAAATGTAGATTATCAAGTCAAGTCCATGTCATTAATGTCAAGTCTCAAGTCTAAATGTAGAACAGCAAGTCAAGTCAGAACAAATCAAGAGTCCAGTATCAATTCAGTATCTTAAAGAAAACTAAATATCTAGGACTTTTCAATGCAATATGGTTTTAATAGGATAAAAACTTGGTAAGAGTATCATCTATCTTCAATAAATTCAATCATTCCATACAAATTCAGAAAACAGAATTTAAATTCAGTCGTCTGCTGGAACAAATCTCATCACTTTCAATCTAAGTCATTTACACAAACACAAGATCTCAAGTCAAGACTTTAGAAACCTTTTCAAGTCATCAGAGTACAAGTCAGAGTCAAGTCAAGTCTCAAGTCTTCTCTTCATGCATCAAGTCAAGTCTCAAGCAATTAAAACTGTGACTCGAGTCCAAGTCATGTGACTTGAGTCCCCATCTCTGCGATCTGCTTTTTATTTCTCCTTCAGGCAGAGCTTTTTCCACACAGCCTCAAACAGTCTACTGATCAGCAGGATCTGCTCTGTCTGGCTTGAACCTGTTAGGAGACTGTGAGATGTTTTTTCCTGCACTGCTGGGCGGGAGACCGAGGCACCAAGTTCAATTTTCTGTCTCGCGCTCTGTCTCTCCTTTTTCTCCGTTTTCTCTCTTTTCCTTTTTCACCGCCTGCCGTTCTCGCTCTCTCTCCCTCTGCCTCCGTCTCTTGCGGTGTGGCTGCTGAACAGTCAAAGGTGTCGGGGTCGGTGCACCTGAGACCTTGTTATCGCCTCTTCCTACCTGATCTTTTACCTCCCGCTTTAATAGTATAACCTGAACGCTGTACCTCTGCACAGAAATTGTGTTTTTCATGACAGGTGGGAAGACGGAAATCATCTAGAAGAAAGGAGAAGAAGAAGAAATAGTGCGCCGAAAACAAATTACAGCTGAAATCACAGAGTTTGAATTGCAAGGGATTAGTATTATCAGGGGGACTTTCTTCCCCAAAGTACGGGAGGAAATTTGCCCCAGAATATTTACCTTAGAAAATTAGAGACACGGCAGATTCGGACGGAATCAAAATCACTGACAATCTCCATAATTATTACAAATCACTTCACATCCCCAGCTGATAATAGTTCCCTGAGAAAAGATTTTTACTCATCATATCGCTGTTTCTCATCACAGATCAAGGATGATATGAGAAGAATTAACGCGTTATCGTCCAACTTATCCTTTCCCCTAAGCAGTGAAAAAATCGGTGATGTTAGGAGGGATATCTCGCACTCAAACTCTCTCTCTCTCTCTCTCACACACAAACACACACACACACACACACACGCACACACACACACACCTCGAGCATAGCCACCAGCTCTACAGGAAAGCTATGCTTGTGATGTCATGTTGCATAAACTGCTCCCTTAAGCCTTTCCACCAAACTCAGCAGCTCTTACAGTTACTGTAGCCTGCCGCAAAAACCCTGAGAGGGAGAGAGAGAGAGAGACAGAGAGAGAAAGAGAGAGACAGAGAGAGAGAGAGAGAGAGAGAGAGAGAGAGAGAGAGAGAGAGAGAGAGAGAGGATAAAGGGAGAAAAGCATGGAGAGAAAGTGTAAAGGACTAATAATACCTGGGGCATCCAGTGATTTGTAATAATTGCAGAGATTGTAAGTAATTTTACTCTTGTGTGAATCTGCCATGCCTGTAATTTGTAAAGCAAAAAAATAAAATAAATAAATAAATAAATAATAGTGCAAGGACAGAGTTCCCCTCATAATACTAATGCCGTGAAAATCAAACTCTCTGTAATTTCATAATTTGCTTTTGGCATGTGGCTTCTTTTCCTTCTTCTTCTAGACGCTCATGCTCTCAGGAGTTTTACTTACTTAACAGTGTTTCCAAGGTCGGAAAGAATTATGATTGGTCCAGTGAGATGACCAATGAAATCGGAGAGGGGGCGGGAACAACAGCAAAGAAAAAGAGGGAATGTCACATCAGTCATGCTCTCCATTTCAAGGTAGAAACACATTTCTTCCAAAGATTTGTTTTTTATGATTACTATTACTATTATTACAATAATTAATGGTGAACAAATGCTTAACTACGGCATGAATACATTTCTTTGTCTTTTCTAAGTAATTAACAAATGCTGTAATTAAACTCTGTTCATGACCTATTTATGAGCTGTCTTCGTTCTATTAATAAACCATTTACTAACATTGACAAAGCAAATAAATAAAATGCTCAAAAACATTGAGAAATAAATGAATGAATAAATACATTAATAAATAAAATACACAAAGAAATTGAGAGAAGAATCTATAAATGTGTAAATCAATAAATTCCAGATCATTTATTATAACTTTTACTGTCATTTATTTTCCAACAGCATGATTATCCTCAGGGGATTTACCTCCAAAATACAAATGAAGGTGTGGAAAAACTTGTATCTCCAAAATGTCATTTCATTAACTAAAAAAAAAAGCTTGAACACAATGCAATTTATCTAATGGGGTTTTCAAAGTGTTTCATAAGTAAATTAAGTAAGTAAATCAAATTGTGGTAGATTGTTTTCAACCCATAGAGAAGCCATTTAAAAAAAGATGAAAATCACCAAAATTGGACTTCCAAGGTTTTCACCTGGCAACAGCGATACAGATTAGCCCGGCCTGGCCCTGCTTGGCCCTGCAGTGGAAACCGGGCTGAAGAGAGTCAGCTGTTAAAAAGTTGCAGCGCGGGGAGCTGAGGGCATCGCGGCTCAACGTTAAAGTTACTTTGAACTCCCGTAACTTTAATCCTCTGTGACATGGAGGGATGTAGCTGTGAGCCACACCATGTACGTTACAATTAAAATCAGCGAACCACGACCACCATAAAATAATCCTATTACCCGCTGTGCGTCTGTCTGTCTGTCTGTCTGTCAGCCTGGCCGGGGGGGCGCTGGTCTCCCCGCTCACGGTCACGGACAGTAAAGGTCACGGACCGGCAGCAACTTTTACAGACAAGGCAGACGGGCGATGATGCTCCCGGCAGGACAGAGGAGCCGCACACTGGAGAAAATCAATGTGAATTACTCTCTGGGCTTTAAGGAGCAAAAGCATAATGAAGAAAAACTGTTCATGTCGGCTGAATCGACAGTCTGCGCTGCCAAATTTGCAAAAAATGCTGTCCTTGTAACATTTTTTTTTTTATCCTTGGAAGGGTTTTTCCAGACACTTAGAACAGTGTGGGTCTGAATCCAGCTGATGGCCTTCGTTTCACCTTCTCCGACAGAATATTTTTCAAACTTTTATTTACAAAGTAAAGGTTGATTGAGCATGTTTGCTCTTTTCCAGCAACACTCTAAAGTCTCGACTTGAGATCTTGTGTTTGTGTAAATGACTCAGATTGAAAGTGATGAGATTTGTTCCAGCAGACGACTGAATTTAAATTCTGTTTTCTGAATTTGTATGGAATGATTGGATTTATTGAAGTTGAAACTGATTATAGAAATCAAACTCATGATGCTCTTACCAAGTTTTTATCCTATTAAAACCATATTGCATTGAAAAGTCCTAGATATTTAGTTTTCTTTAAGATGTTAAATTGATACTGGACTCTTGATTTGTTCTGACTTAACTTGCTGTTCTACATTTAGACTTGAGACTTGACATTAATGACTTGGACTTGACTTGATAATCTACATTTCGACTTTGGACTTGACTCGAGACTTGGGACTCGAGCAAAGCTGACTTGACACAATAAAACCACAGTCAAAAGATGACAGGATACAACATGCATGTTGTGCATCTTTTTAAAAAATCATAGATATGCTCAGAAAAAGGTGAGTCAGGCAAACAAAAAAGATGGAGACCAAGGGGCTTTCACACTTGCGTTGTAGTCCGAATCCGGGTACGGATCGTGTCAAAAGTTTGTAATGTGAAAGCTATTTTTTAAAACTCTGGTTCAGACTCAAGCAAACATACCAAGTGTGAAAACAACCAAAGACAAATCGTCCAAGTCCACAGAAAAGTGAGTAGACTCAAATCCAGACTCGAGTCCCACAGCACAGTCTTCCACTGAGCAGCTCTACTGGAGCAGTCTGGGGGTCGGTGCCTTGCTCAGCGGCTCCTCGGCAGAGGTTGTTGCAGGGAGATGGGAATGTTAGTCATTCACTGTCCCTGCCCAGATATTCCCTGCTGTTCCAGGCAGGGATTCGAACTGGCAACCTTCCAGCCACAGGCACCATCCCATTTGGCTCTGAGTCAGGGGAACAAGTCAAACCAGAAACAAATATTCTGATTGAACCGGCTGGTCATTTCATCTTCATTATCTTTGATTACATCATAAAAAAAAAAAAATGACATTGAAAAACCTTGCTGGGCTTGCAGTTTGTTTCTTTACTCTTTCTTTACTCTTTACGCTTTTCCTTTACTCACTTTTGGAGATCTTGTTTAGCAGTAGTGTGGTTTATCTAAAGTGTATCAGCATTATCAGTAGGCATGTGTATATATAAACAGTATGGGCTTATACATCAGCAAAACTGGAGGAAAAGTACCTTGATGTTTATTGTACTGAAAATACAGCTGATTATACCCTTGAATATATTACTGATTTGTAAGGAAAGGTGTTAAAACAGCTGATTTTACCAGTTTTTGTTTTGTTTTACCAGTAAGTCTGTACAACTTTGTAAGATTTGCATTACACATTTTTCTCATTTTGGGGATCAAACTATTCATTTATTTCTCTCTTCCTGCACATCATCCTTCTCTCTCCCTCTCTCTCTCTCTCTCGCTCCCTCTCTCTTGCTCTCTCTCTCTCTCTCGAAACGACACTCACTCTCCCATATTGACTGCTGGCATGAAAGTGAAGCACATTATGGGGTTAGTATTGAAGTTAGGAGTCCTCTGAGGACAACTGCTTATAAAACAGTTCAGTTCTGGAGGACAGAATCATTCATATTTTCAAATATTGCCTGATAAATTTAAGGTAGCAAGATTTTTCCAAAATGGATATATAGTGTTTTGGAATGAAACCCTTCAATTTCATTTTATACCTTTATTTTTCCAAGGAAAGTCGACTGCATGCATGTTCTTTTTCAGCATCACTCTGTTTCACTTTCATGCAGTAACACACACACACACACACACACACACACACACACACACACACACACCTGGGATTTGCCCAGTGCCACACACTGGAGCAGCTGGGGGTTCAGTGCCTTGCTCAAAGGAACCTCAGCAGTGGTTGTTGAGGGAGAGGTGAGGATTATATTGATTCATTTGCTCTTCCTACATTTCAATCAATGATTTACGTTACCTACTATCATGTCAAAAGTGACAATTTGTTTTAATTTTCTGCTGCAAAAAAAAGCCAAATTTTCAAGTGATTTTCTCTTGTTTCCAGACATATCAAGTTTATTTCATGATAATCTTGCTGGTTTCAATAAATTTCACTTGATTCATGCCAGTATGACTTCTTTCAAGAAATCATCATAAAACAATGAAGAAAATCTTGAAACAAGAAACTTTCTGTCACTTTTATCAAGTATTTGTCCTGAAATAAGTTACATTCTCCTGGAAAAAAAAAAGTCAAATTTGTTGAAACCGGTAAAATTATCTGCCAGTGCAGTAAGATGATTTCATAAAATATATATATATCCTAAAATAAGTCTGGATACAAGTTAAAAAATAACTTAACAAGTACACTTTTTGCAGTGTAAGAGTAGATGTCACCTTATTTCAAACAGTGGATATCTCATTTTTATTCAGCACTACATCACTGCTCGTACTCTCATTCCCCTCCTCCTGTTTTCTCCTCCTCCTCCTCCTCCTCTCTTCCTCCTCCTCCTCCTCCTCCTCCTCTCTGCCTCTGGTTCGTCGTCCTTGAGGATTCTCCATCTTCCGACCCCGACGGTGGTTTGTCAACGTCTTTCTCTCCCAGCCAAAAACCCCCAGGATTTAGGGACAGCAGCTAAATCAGAGCGGCAAAATGAGAGAGAGAGAGAGAAAAAAACACAAGCAACAAAAAGACAAAAAAGACAGAGGAGACAAATCCTCTTTAGCTCCTTCTCTTCCTCAGGAACAGTGGTTTTACTGGTTGATTCTGCAGATTATGCTTGGGTAACATCAATTAGGGAATATTACTTTTTCCAAGTAGTGTAACATATTATTTCAATTTCAAGAATATTACAGTTATAGTTCACTCCCAGCATGTTTGGAGCAGTTTATTCAAACTCTGGAGTGTTTAATCTTTCACTTCAGTTTATTTGCACCAAATAACAGCACAGAGAGTCTCAGTCCTCTAAGAAGAGAGCTGTGGTTTGTTAGGAGTGAGAACGTAATCCAACCAACTACAGGAAATGAGCCCAGAACACAAGGGATTATGGGTAAAAGCAGTTCCTCATGCTTGGAAAGCCGAGCAGAACAAAATGAAGTCTGGACTGAATGCTCATGTTCAGCTGTTTCTTCATGTGTTCCTAACTGGTATGAACACCACAGAAGAAGAGACCAAGAAGTCCATCACGATGAGATAAAGTTACAGAGACTGGAATCAGAATCTCTAACCTGCAGGATGACAGGTTCAAACTCTGTCCAATAAACAAGCTGCTTCTGAGTCATGTGACTTTTGTTTACGAGCCATGGTTTGCTTGTCATTGGTCAGTGTGAAGCTAAACGAACCAAATACAAAAACACAACAAAGTGAACTTTTCCACTCTGGTTCAGACC